>NC_137900.1:90662379-90928630 GCF_963455335.1 Martes martes | reverse complement strand
CTATCCTGAACCACAGTTTTCTCTACTGAACAACCGGAATAATGCCTGCCTCAGCCGCCTGCACCGTGAACCGAAAAACAAGTGCTTTAAAAATACTTAAATCTTTCACTTCCACAAGAGACAGACACTCTGTGCAACTCAGGATGCTACAGAATCACCAATAAAACCAGGAACTATTCTATGATATTGCAGAAGCAGAAAGTACAGAAATTTGTGGTGAATCCATGTATCACCAGGGCAAATGCCAGAATTGTTCATTTTGACTTAACTCTTGTAACTGGATCGGCTGCCTTTCTTTCAGAGAAGTGCAAGTGACAGAAACAAAATCCACTAAGTGAAGGTTCCTGTTAGTGGTTTAGGAGTTCCTATAACTGCAACTGTATAATCGGGATTTAGTTGTGGCCACAAGCAGCCCTTGACATACAAAGGTAAGAACTGAGATGAGAGATGCAGGCCAGGGGTCTCCTCACCTTGTAACAACCATCATCAAGTTGAACAAGCACCCCGCTGCCCCGGCCCATTTGTCAGACCACCCCCACACTGCTGGTCCAAAGGCAGCAACCATTTTCCCAAGCAGACAGCCAACGGTGGCCCTTAGGATTATAAACTGGACACAAAGAGCCTTTTGTCGGCCAGCTATCTTGTCCCCTTGTTCCAGGGTAGTCGGCTGTATACCCCAGCTTGACAGTGCATAATACAGAGTAGGCACTGAGATAATCAATGATATTTAATCCATATTTACTGAGCATCTAGTCTGTAAAAATATAATGCTTGGTCCGGTGAAGATTACAAATATGGTCTCTACCAGCAAAAACCAAGTACTAGGTGTCAAAGAAAAGTAGAATTAAAAACAAACAAACAAACAAAAAAAACCACACAGGAAAGGTGAATCTGGAATAAGCAGATATTTTGAAATTTTCAACAGTTTATAGGAATCACTCAGCCTTTATGATTAACAAGAAAAAAAGTATCCTGAAGTGGTTTGCTTTCATCAGTAAGAATTCTTTATACTCCATTATTTATTCCTAGGATCAAAGTAATCTATAGATTTAGTGTGATCCTAGTAGAAAATCCCCACTGGTATTTTTGCTTTGGTAGAAAATTGATAAAACTGATTCTAAAATGTATTTGTAGGTGGCTCAGTCATTAAATGTCTGTCTTTGGCTCAGGTCATGATCCCAGGATCCTGGGATCAAGCCCAGGGTCCGGCTCCCTGCTCAGCGGGAAGCCTGCTTCTCTCTCTCTCTCTCTCTCCTACTCCACCTGCTTGTGTTCCCTCTCTTGCTGTCTCTCTGTCAAATAAAAAGAAAAAAATCTTTAAAAAAAAATGTGTTTGTAAATACAAAGGAGAAAGAAAAGCCAAGACAATCTTGAAGGACAAAACTGGAGGTCTTACTCCGCGAGATATTAAGACTTATTTTAAAGCTACAGTATTTAAGATAGTATTTAAGATAGTATTTAAGATAGTATGACTGTTTGTCTGGTGCAAGGACAGACAAACAGAACAAATGAACAGAGTTAAGGAGTTCCCAAACAGACCCACACATATATTGATACCTGATTTATACAGCAGCAAATGTGCTCTTCAATTAAAGAACAGGTCAATATGAAAAAAATAAAAGTAAACCATCATCCCAGAACAAGAAAGTCAATTCCAAGTGAACTGTAGATCTGTGTATGAAACATAATAAAATAAAATTTCCTCATGAAACCTGAAACTAATATAACACTGTACGTTAAGCACCCTGGAATTAAAATAAAAACTTAATTAAAAAAAAAAAAGAACTTCCTCATGACCTTAGGGGAGACAAAGATTTCTTACATTGGACATAAAAAAGCACCAGCCTTAAAGAAAAAAAATTGTTAAGCTGAACTACTTTAAAATTAAAAACTTTGCGGTAGGGGAACCTGGGTGGCTCAGTGGGTTAAGCCTCTGCCTTCGGCTCAGGTCATGATCTCAGGGTCCTGGGATCGAGCCCCACATCGGGATCTCTGCTCAACAAGGGGCCTGCTTCCTCCTCTCTCTCTCTCTGCCTGCCTCTCTGCCTACTTGTGATCTCTGTCAAATAAATAAATAAAATCTTTAAAAAAAAAAAAAAAAGACTGAAAAGGCAAGGGGCGCCTGGGTGGCTCAGTCAGCTAAGCATCTGCCTCCCACATGGGTCATGATCCCGGGGTCCTGGGATGGACCCCCGTGTTGGGTTCCCTGCTCAGCAGAGAGCCTGCTTGCTTCTCCCTCTGCCTGCTGCTTCCCCTGCTTGTGCTCTGTCAAATGAATAAAATCTTAAAAAAGAAAACAGTGAAAAGACAAGCCACAGAGTGTGAGAAGGTATTAGTAGTAAATACATCCAACAAAAGACCTGTACTCAGAATATACAAATAACTCCTGCCAATCAGTAAGAAACATAAATAGAAAAAGGGACAAAACAGGTGAACTGACAGGTCAGACACACATACATACACACCAATACACACACACAATACGTATGTACGACATCCAAATGGCTAATTAGCATATGGAAAGGTGCTTAATTTCAGTGAGTCATCGAAGAAGCAAGTGAATCAACATCGCAAGGAGACAGCACTGCACAACCACACCAAGAGCTCGCATTTAAAACACGGACAATATCAAAGTTTGTAAAGAACAGAAAGCAACTGGAACTCTCCTGTCAGACAGCCTCTGCCCTAAGCAAAACACTCGAGACAGCTGTTTCCAGGTGTTCAACAGGTTCAGCAGGACTGTAAGCCCTGAGAAGAGAACACACAGGGTGAGCTGCCTGCACCTCCGACTTCCTGCCTTGGGGCACCTTCTGGCTGCGGTGTGGGGAGTTGGAGCCCATACCAAAGCTGCAGCACTCTCCTGGAGCTGAGGAAGCAGACTGAGCCGGGGATCCCAGGCTGGAGGCTGTGGAAGCATGTGGAATGTGGAGGGCAGACTATCTGAGAGGAGGCGTTGCATGGGGGGCAGAAGAGAAGGGAGGTTCTCTGTGGTACTCTGGGCAGACATGTGCAAGGTGAGATTCTGGAAGGCCCAACAAACAGCAGTGTCTGGAGGGTTAATCTCTCAGGGTGCCTGACACTCAAACACCCACCAATCCCACCTGGAGAAGACCTGCAGGGCATCTCTGCTCTTTAGGGGATAGGCCAGAAAGGCCAAGCATTAAGTCTGAAGAGCGCCCTCTAGAGTAAGGGCCAGACTTCCGACTAAGGATAAATCGGAAACAGACTCACTAGAACAAAGCAAAAACCAAGCCTGAGAAGGTCAAAAGAAAGAAAGGAATGCCTCTCGAAAGAAAGAAAGACAGAAAGACAGGAAGAAAGACAGGAAGTCAGGAAGAAAGACAGGAAGAAAGAAAGAAAGATGGGGCACCTGGGTGGCTCAGTGGGTTGAAGCCTCTGCCTTAGGCTAAGGTCATGATCTCAGGGTCCTAGGATCGAGCCCCAAATCGGGCTCTCTGCTTAGCAGGGAGCCTGCTTCCTCTTCTCTCTCTCTGCCTGCCTCTCTGCCTATTTGTGATCTCTGTCTGTAAATAAACAAATAAAATCTTAAAAAATAAAAAAGAAAAGAGAAAGAAAGAAAGAAATGAAAGTTTCCCTAAAGTAAGACAAGATCCAGAATCCCTACGGTGTGACATCTACATACCTGACACACAATAAAAAATTAGTCAACATGCAAAGAAACATGAAAATGTTGATTTGCAATGTAGAAGAAAAAGCAATCCATAAAAACTGACCCCAAAATCACCCAGATATTCAAATTAGCAGTCAAGTTCTTCATTATAAATACTTTCAAGAATTTGGAAGCAGGGGTGCCTGGGTGGCTTGGTCAGTTAAGCGTCGCCTTCAGCTCAGGTATGATCCCGGGGTTCTGGGATCGAGCCCCATGTCAGGCTCCCCGCTCAGTGGGGAGCCTGAGTCTCCCTCTCCTCCCTGCTTACGCTCTTCTCGCTATCTCTGTCTGTCTCTCTCAAGTAAGTACTCTTCAAAAAAAAAGGAAAAGAAAAGAAATTGGAGGCAAAGATGGGCCTGATAAGTGAGAAGATGGCGAATCTCAGTAGAAAATGCAAACTATCAAAAAGAACCACATGGAAATTCTAAAACTGAAAATAGCACACCTACAATGAGAATCACAGAGAGACTGACAACCGCAGAGGGGTTAGCAATCTTGAAGACAGATCAACAGAAAGCCCCCAAACTAAACAACAGAAAGAAAAAAAACCACCGTGTTGCTGACCCAACAGAGCTTCCAAATACAAGACACAAACTGACCACGTTTGCAATTCGTTCCCGTCCGTCCTAAGTACACTCACTCCTGCCTCATCCTTTCCTTCATCAGTCCTGCTAGACGGCTGCCTATTTTACAGATGCTTTCCGATGTGACTTTTTGGTTTTATTGATATTTTCATTTCTTAATTTCTCTTGTCACCGTTCCGACTCTCTTACATCTGTGTACTGTGGACTACTTTGTCTTTCTAGCTTCTTGAGTTAAATGCTTAGGCCTTCCTCCCAGTCTTTCTTGTTTCCTAATAATTGCTTTTAAGGCTAAAAAAACCTGAAAGAATTAAAGGCGGGGACCCATCATCATAGCTGCTGATTTTTAACACCCGCCTCTCCGTGAAAGAGAGACCCCAAAGACACTCAGGAAAGGTACAGATAAAATCGGCAGACAAGGGGTGCCTGGGTGGCTCACCGGCTTAAACCTCTGCCTTCGGCTCAGGTCATGATCTCAGGGTCCTGGGATCGAGCCCTGCATCGGGCTCTCTGCTCGGTAGGGAGCCTGCTTCCCCTCTCTCTCTGCCTGTCTCTCTGACTACTTGTGATCCCTCTCTGTCAAATAAGTAAATAAAATCTTAAAAAAAAAATCGGCAGACAAAAAATAAGTAAGGATGTGGAAGACTTTCAACACTGTCAACCAACTTGATCTAATTCACATTCACAGAAAATTACAACTGCAGAATACATATTCTTTTCAAGTACAAATGGAACATTCAGTAAGACAGGTCAGATGCGGGGCCAGAAAATTAGTCTCGGTAAATGTCAAAAGACTAAGATTTACAGAAGACCTTCTCTGACCACAGTGGCATTAAGTTAGACATCGGGAAGATATTTATTTAGACTCCCCAAATTTGGGTACAGCACATCAGGAACGCCTGGCTCGCTCAATTGGTAGAATATGTGATTCTTGATCTTAGGGTCATAAATTCAAGCTCCATGTCAGGCACGGATAAAAAACAATAGTAATAGGGGCACCTGGGTGGCTCAGTGGGTTAAGCCTCTGCCTTCAGCTCAGGTCATGATCTCAGGGTCCTGGGATCAAGCCCAGCATTGGGCTCTCTGCTCAGCAGGGAGCCTGCTTCCCACCCCCCTCTCTGCCTGCCTCTCTGCCTACTTGTGATCTCTCTCTCAGTCAAATAAATAAAATCTTTTAAAAAAAATAGTAATAATATTAAAAAGCACATCAGAATTTATGTTCAAGTGAGAGGTGGGACCCAGGCAGAGTTCTGAAAGGTAGGCAGGTTGTGAACACATAGAAGAGTACCGTCAGGGCACAATCACCAAAGAGGCAAGGAAGCAGGGAATGACGGAATATGCATAAAAGGAGGCCTTCAGGGAGTGCTTTCTTTTACTGAAGCTTATCTTCTAAGTAGCAAATTTAACCTTTTCCCCCTAGACTCAGATAATGTGCTTGATACACTCCTATGGGTATAATTCTCAGCTCAAGCATGTTAACTCATCTCTACTCCCCCATGCAAAAAAATGTGTTATTTGCGACACGTGTCACAACACACCACTGTCTATCACATGGAAATGTGAAGCATAAGTGAAATCCTTAGCCAATGAAAAATGATTTCATGTTTTCGCCAATCTTTATTATTTTCTTTGACAGAATGCTTCATTAAGGTAAGAATTCTTTGGATTAAATCATTTTTGATCATCCTCCTTAACCCACAACTGAAATTCCTGTTTTCTTCGGTATTAAAAGCATATTTTTTAAAAGATTGTATTTATTTGACAGAGAGATCACAAGTAGGCAGAGAGGCAGGCAGAGAAAGAGGGGGGAAGCAGGCACCCTGCTGAGCAGAGAGCCCAATGCAGGGCTGGATCCCAGGACCCTGAGATCATGACCTGAGCTGAAGGCAGAGGCTTAACCCACTGTGCCACCCAGATGCCCCTATTAGCATATTTCTTAAATGGGTAATAAAGTTTCATGAAAAGAGGGCCATATAAAATGTACTCACCTATGGGAAATAACAGGGTGTCTTAAAAAAATGTACATATATACAATTCTGCATTTTCACAGTTCAGAACTCAATACCCAACAATAAGTACATAAATATAATCTTTCCAAACAACCTCTTTTGAAGAATCTGACTGATTTAACTTCAGTACCTGTAAGACTCCATAGCTGCACTGTCTCCCACCTTCTGATGTACATGGATACTTAGTATAATTTAACAGTGATGGGAGTTAGTGTTGATCTGTCAAATTCCTATTCTATTATCTTCAATAAAGCTTTATTTAGAGGATTTATTTTATTATGTATTTGAGAGAGAGAGAGTGCACACATGAACAGGAGGGGCAGAGGGAGAGGGACAGAGAGAACCTCAAGCAGACTCCAGGTTGGGCGCAGGGCCTGACAAGGGGCTGGATCTCACAACCCTGAGATCACAACCTGAGCCGAAACCAAGACTCAGACACTTAACCAACTGCACCACCCAGGTGCCCCTACCTTCAATAAAGCGTTTGTTCGTTTGTTTTTGGAGATTTATAACATAGTTTTAAAATGAGAATAAATAATTTCTTAAAATCAGTTTTCAGGTAAGCTCATAAATAAAACAACATGACATAACCAAATAAAGTAAAACCCTGAAGGACATAGATGTACTAGCTTAAAATTAGAAAATCCAGCAATAATTTATTTTAAAAAATCTTCAATTTTTTAAAGCATTACCTAGAAATGCATAAAAAAACTTTTTATTTTTAAGTTTTATTTAATGTTATTTTTTTAAAGTAAACTCTACCCCCAACGTGGGGCTTGAACTCACAACCCCAAGACCAAGAGTCGCACACACTACCAACTGAGTCAGCCGGGTGTGCCTACAAAACTTTTAAAATTGAAACAGTTATTTTATATTTAAAACAGTCACTACCAAGAAGAATAGGAAAAGTTGTGTACATTTTTTTTGTTAAATCTGCAACTTTTAGATTTAGGAAGAAAAAAAGTCCTCAGAGAAAACAGGATTCCAAACTTAAAAAGGAGTTAAAATCATTCTCAGGCAAAATGTGAATGTCACCACTCCCCAAAAGGACTCAAATTAATCCTACATAAAAATGTAAGGTCTTAATTTCATAAACCACTGAATGTCACCTTACGTATTTGAAAGGTTCTTACTTAGAGATTTCTCCCTTGGGCTTGTCACCCTTTTCACAGCTTTAAACACCACCTATAACCTGATGACTCCCAAGTTTCCTCTCTAGCCTGGACTGCTTCACTGAATTCATGCTGGTAGACTCGAATGCAGGTGTGACCATCTGCCTACATGCCTACTACCAGGGATCTCGAATGTAGCTTTGCCCAAAAAGCAGCTCCTGATCTTCATCCCCCACAGCCCACCTCCCCAAAACCACTTTTCTAGTCTACATTTCAGTAAAAGACTCCATTTTGCCAAAAACCTTGGAGTCACCCTTGACTTCTTTCCCATCCCGCTCACCCCACCTCATGTCTAATCCAACAGCAAATCCGCCAGCTGTGCCTGCTGGAATTCACAGACTCTGAAGCCTTCACCACCGCCGCCATCCCAGTCCAAGCCATGACCATCTCAGCCAGGTGAGAGCAGCCCACCCCTCAGCGGAACGCCTGCGTCCTCTTTGTTGTCCTTCAGAATACAGCAGCCAGAGACGTTTTAATGAAATATAAGTCAGGGCCTGGTACTCCTTCCCAAACCACACGAGTCAAAGTCAAAATCTTCAAATGGTCAACAAGGCAACATTCTTCTCCAGTCATTCTCTCCCCACCTCCATTTTACCTCCGACCAACTCTCCTTTTGCTCTCCGCTCCAGCCACTCTGGGCTTCTCCTAGAACACGCTATACAAGCTCTGCCTGGGGGCTTCTGCACCGGATTCCCTCTCCCTGAAATGGTTTTACCCCATAATTTCCAAGGCTTGTTCCCTCACCTTCCTCCCAAGGCCACTTTCTTGGGGGGGGGGTCTCCCTAACTAAAATCACACCTCCCAACATTCCTTAGCCCTTTTTCTGTGTTATCTTTCTCCCCTGTCCCTGCTACCATCTAACACACTTTACATTTCACATACCTAGCTTATTAATGGTCTGTCTCCTCCTGCTAGAATGCAAATTCCAAGAGGGCAGGGATGGTTTTTGTTTGCTAATGCATCACCAATGACTAAAACATTACGTGATACATAGTGCGAGCTCAATAAACATTTGTTAAAGAAAGAATCCCTAAGGAAAAGAGGTTTACAAGCGAATGCTTTTATTCCTCTTTTACCAACTTTCCTGAAAGTGAATTTTCTTTAGTCAAGCCACTGAAATTTGGAAGGAATATCTGATGCATGAAATAATACCATGGTTTCCTTTATTTTCTCCCTGTACACACGACTAGTCCTTCTGACCCTGAACGATCCTGGCAAAAAAACTGCCACCTGCCCTGTGCTTCCGGATTCACCCCTGACCCCCTCATGCGCTAGAATCCTGGGCTTCCAGATTCGCCTCTGAGCCAACACTCAAATGTGTTATAACTGCAAAATTTGTAATCCAACCTATCTGGACATTAACCAACTCTTAGAAAGATCACCCTATAGAAGATCAACAACAATTTGTAACACAAAGTAAGACTGTGTTCCCCTAGAAAAGGAACGTCGGAGGTCCAAGGAATCGATTTTGTCTTCAGTAAAACGTGACTCAGGCAAACTCTCATAAAAAGCTGCTGCAAGAAAGTGACTATTCGGTTGGGCTGCCATCATTTGGGTTTTTATATCCTTGTATTTTTTGGATTATAAAACAACACAAATTTGTCAGAGAAAGAAATCATAAAAGCAAAGTAAAAAGTACAAGTGTTCTCCCACTCGCCGAAATCCCAGTTCCCACACCATGCTGACTCATCTCCGAATTGCTTTTTTCCACTTGCCCACTACTGGATGCCGTTCAGGGTTAGTTCTGTGGAGTACACCTGCAACGAACAGCTTGTCTGCCTTTCTGACAGACCCCCCTATCGTGGCAGTTCTCAAACTTTTTAATCTTAGGACCTCTTCACACTCTTGAGAATTACTGAGGACCCCCAAAGAGCTCTTATTTCTACGGGCAGTCTCACCAACGTTTACCATATTAGAAATTTAAACTGAAAAATTTTTAATTGTTTATTAATTTAAAAACATTTTTTATTACTAGAAAATAACTGTTTTCCACAAAAAAAGTAACCTTTTTAGAGAACTGTAGATTTTCTTCTTTGAAGCTACACCAAGACACTTAAGTGGTAGTTTCTTAAAGGTTAGTTGTGATGTAGAATCTAAAACTGTATGAGGGAACTTTATTATTGTTAATAACAATAACTTTGTTAATTGTTATATTAAAATCCACTGGTCCATCTTGCACCTTGGATGGATCTTCTACCTGTGTGTGATTTTATAATACCACATATTGACCACTTAGAAAATACTGGCTCACTGAATTATGTAGATTTTCTGAATAGATATTTCATTATATCAATATTTTGTTGTATCAAAACATCACATTTGTAAAGTATCACAACCAATCTCTACATCACAATAGCAGATACAAGTTTTCCAAAATCCTAATCTTCATTGGAAAGCTAAAATTTTACCACCGGCCACATATACTACCAGTTGTTTTCCTTGAAAGACTCCTTTATACTCTTTTTAGCCTGAATACCCATTGTTTTGTCGGTGTTAGTTCAAGTAAAAATGGTAGTTCCATGAAAAAAGCAGCTAGTACAGCCTGCAACTCAAACAACTGCCCATCCGCTTTTCTTGGAGATAACCACTAGCCCCTAGAGCATAGTAAAGTGCTTTACATGTACTTCTGAAGTCAACCTTCAGAGCACTAAAAAAAAACAAAAACCACGTATACAGGGGTCAATGGTTCATAAAATTAATCTTTCCTACTGCTTCATCAAGGACATTCTTATGTGAAAAATGAAATTTTTATTTTATGTATTTATTTAAGGGTATGTGGCACAATTTATTCATAATGAGTACAAAGAACACAATGGCTACTAGTACAGTGAGGTGTAGTGTTACCGCCTTGATTCACGCTACAGACCCTGCATGACTTCCGCACCATTCGGGCAAAGAGTGCAAATAACATCAAAGTACTACATTAATAGGAAAACGGTTTTAGCTCTCAATCCTCTCTGAAAGGGCATCAGGGACACCTAGGGGACTATACCGTTCTGTACGAGAAGAGCTTCCTGGAAGTGAGATTACTGGGTTACTGGTATATGCATTTTAAATTCTGGTAAGTTTGGCCAAAGCTCTCCAAAGAGTCTGTAGCAATTCATTATCTAAGGCTGCACGATCATCACTAGTTAAAAACATAAATAATTCACTTTATAAATCCTGAATTGGGAAATTACACCATAATGTAACAAATTCCCATATCTGCCTGTCTAAAACCAGGGCTAAAACGTAACTAATATTTCAAGGAAAAATATAATTCGAGTAATCAAATCATTTAGATGAGGTATTTTTCTGTAAGAAAGTAAACCTCCACAGTCAAGTAAGTGCAAGTTCATGCAATAGAGACCTTTGTTTATCGTGGTCACCCATGGTTAAAAAGGCATTTTTCATGATGGAATTTCAAAGTATATGCCACTTGCACTCATCTCACGTTTGCTTATAGAGTGGGTGGGATCGATATTTCAATACGAAGTGCACAGTTTGAAAAATGTCAAGCTACCACAGTACAAACAGGCCCCTAATTAATTGGCTCACAGCTGGCCGCTGATGGGAACATCAGTCTCAGCTGACTCTTAGCTTTAAAACTACACACAGAATTATGGGAAGCGTATGGCATCACACACACTGTCTGCAATCAAATGCCACCTGTGTTCACAAAAATGTCGAAGACAACCTTTCTTGTCCCAAATGTCATCCAAAACAGGGAGAGAGGAGGATAAAAGCTCCACCCATCCCTGGGGAAAGGATTACTCCAGCATCAGGTACAATAACCAGAAGGTGGGTATCCTCAACTCACAAGGGCCGCTGCTTCCCCACTCAATTTTCCCCACGTAGCTCCGAAGTGCGTATTTTCAAGACCTACTGACAACTGGAAAGGTCAAGGATATTAGTGTCAGCTGGGATCTGTGGTTCTTAACCTTTTGGGGAACACAAGCCACTCTAAGGATATGATGAAAGCTCTCTGTGGATGAAGCATTAAAGGATCCCTGCACCGTGGGTAGAGCCCAAGCCTTAGGGTTCGAGCAGGATCATGGACTCTGATCCTGAGAAAGCACTTAAGTCCAATCTCCTCAGGAAACTGCAAGAGTAAAATGGCTTATCTAAGGTCAACAGTGAGTTAGAAGGGGAATTAGGCAAGAAATAAGCAACCCAAAGAGATTTTGAATAAAGCCATCCAGAGATCCTAGGTAACCTCTTATACAAAGAAAGTTCCACCACAAACCAAGAGAAAAGTACAGTAACACGAGTTTTAAGTACAGTTAGACACAAGCGCTGCTGCTCACAAGTCCCTAAACTGAATGCGTTCACAAGTCCCTAAGCTGAATGCGTTCCTAAGCCGAATACAGGAGGAAAACAACGACCAGAAAGCTTGAAAAACACTCACCATGTTCCACAAACACATTGCAGTGTGGGCCCCCATGCCTCGATGACTCCTTCTTCCCTGCTCCTTTGATAAAGTGCAGGGCAGGCAAACTTGGCCTCCTCTGGTCCCCAAGAACTTTTCCAGGCTGCTGCCCCATAAAGTAATGATAGGCACCCCTTTCCAGAAGAGGGTTCAAGATCTTCCAGAATGGTCAGTGGGCTTAGGAGGAAACAGTATGTTTAGGATTTCACATTCACGGAATCTCCACCAGTCGGTAATTGAGGTCAATCACAAAAAGACATCTTCCCTGACGAAAGGAAGCAGAGTTTTTTTAAGTTGACATATGTAAACAGGAGTTCCGATTACTTCTGCAGTTTATCCGTTCGAAGTAATGTACTTGCAGTGCTACCCCAAAGTTGCTTGAGTTTAAGTGTCTTTTACTGGCTGAGTAAGCTTCTGCCTTTTCAAGAAGAAAAACAAACATTCACAGGGATGCTGTAAAAGGGTCAAGTCACACTAAAGTCATTTCGATTCCCACAACATAAAGGAAATGTTGATCGCCTCTGGATGCTTCTCCAGAACTTTTCCTGTGGAAGTCACCCACCCCCTATCTTAGTTTCTTCATCTTCCGACAAATTTCCTGCCCAGCTAGCTGCCGCTCTTGCTTCTCTACCGTGCGCTCCGGAAAAGGACACGGGTCACCCAGACTTCAGCGAGAGCTTGCCCTCGACTCTGACGAGAAGGAATGCATTGCCAGCAACTTTTAAGTCCGCTTTTTAAAAGGCCTGTGAAACCAGTCCAGACTTTTCCTCTGCATTAAAGTTTTTGTTTGGGCTGAGACTAAGGGGACCGTAGGTGACATTGGAAGAAGTCAGGGCATTGGAGGCTCTCGGGAGCAACCTGGGGGCAAGGGGAGGCCACCTGACAGCAGGGAAGGGATATGAATGGGGGGGAGGGCTCCGTGGCCAAACTAGGGGCCGCGAGACGGAGCAAGGGGCGGCTGGGGGGTAAAGGGGAGGCTGCCAGGGCGGGGCACGGGCGGCTTACTCGGGGGCGTCGCTCCTTCCACGCCTCAGGAAACCGGGTGTCCCAGGTCTGGGGGAAACAGAGACCACCCCCAGTGTCCCAGAGTCGGGGCAGGGCTGTACAGGACGAAGGACCCTCGCGGCCCGGAAGGCGGGAGGCGGGCGGAGGGGGGGAGGAGGCCCGGCCGCCTCAGCTGCCCCGAGCCCGGGGGTCTCTGCCCGAGACACCCCCTCCCCCGGCTCCGGACGTTGCTACAGCCGCCGCCGCCGCCAGGCAGTCACATTCCCGGAACTCCGCCGCGGAACCCCGCCTCCCCCTGCAGGTGGGGGCCGTGGACAACGGAGGGGCTCCTCAGCCGCAGGACCCAGGAACCGGCTCCGGCTCCAGCGCTGCTCAGGGACGGCCACCGACCCCCGCGGCCGCCATGATGGATTAGGAGCCGCTCCACAACGAGGCCAGGCCCCGCCCCTGACCCCGCCCCCGGCGACGTCCGGCGCGCACCTCGCGGGGACCCGGGCCCTCCCGGCACCGCTCTCGGGGACGCCGCCGCGCCCTCTGCCTCTGGTCTCCCTGCCCGCCAGAACTTTGCCCCACACGACCTTTTAAATGTGGTTTTTCCGAGCGCAAGGTGAGTGGTAAGGAAGCCCCGCCTCCCCTGTACGGCCATTGGCCTCTGAGAATCCGGGTCAGGTCTCTCTCCTGCGTTCCATTGGCCAGTGAGGGCAGTGAGGCCAGAGTTCCCAGCCAACCGCATTCGGCGCAGGCCGCAGGGCGTGCCGGGAGTTGTAGTCCCGCGGCGCCCGCGCCTGCACGCGCGCACTCGAGATTTTTTGCCCTCTGCTCCCGGCTCCTAAGCTTCGGTCCCGCCCTCCAGGGAGCGGTGGACTCTCGCCGGCCTCGCGTAGGGCTGGCCAATGTCTCTCCTGCGCGGGGAGCGACACCGGCGAGGAGCCAAAGCAGGGGAAAACTGCGGATCGGATTGTCTCGGAACCGGAGTTGGATTACTTCCTTAAGCCTCTTTAGGGAAGAAAATTTGACTCGTTCCTGGAAACCAAGGTATTGGGTGCCTTATCCCCCTTCCCCCAATTCTCACCTTTCCCTCAAGAAGCGTAAGTATTAGAACTAGCGAAAAATAAATGACTGGAAAGCATCCGACATATTGCTATCGAATTCATTGTTTCTCTGGGTTATCCGGAGGCTCACTCATTAAAGAAACAGCGTGTGTAAAGCACCTCCCGCAGGCAAAGCCTGGTGCATAGATGTCTGCCTAGAAAGAGCCTTTAAGATGAAACGACCTCATTTCACAGATATACGTGTATTCGCGTGAGAACACCCTGTTAGGCGAGAAAATGCAGATTGCTGGGTTAGCAGGCCTAACCAATGATCCTGACAACGGCAAATCACACTTGTGATCTGCAAAAAGCACCCAAGCCCCTTTATGCCCTAATACACAGCTAAAGGTTCAGAGACGTGACTTACTCAAGGTCACTTGCCTAGTTAGCATGTGACCAGATCACCGTTTGAGCCCGGATCGATTTTGCTGCAAAGCCCGTGCTTTTCCGACTGCACTGTGGAACTGTTGGCCACGTTGGACAACTGATTTTTCAGAAGTTGCTATTCTGGGAAAACCACAGCCACATTATAGGTGTTGTAACCCAGTTACTATATTGTTACATATTTTAGGAATATTTCTGCTGGGTGGGGAAATGGTAGTCATTTTGTAGATAGTAGCTTCCAGAAAGGTCATGGGACGCACTCTATGTGAAGCGTATGAGAACTTGTACCCAAATTTAGAACTCAAACTTACAAATTCAGGTGTTAGTTGGTTTAACTTTGCCCTCTGGTGAAATAACCTGGCCGGCGAACTTAGTCTTGACTTGCTATGAATGAAACTTCATTCTCCAAGCATTGGACACCCTTGTTCCCTTTACTCACCCATGATCTTGTCCTGATTTTTCTTCTTGGAGATGTTGCTGCCCTTCTATTCATGCTCTAATCACTTCCCGGGCATCATCCATCATTGAGAACCAGTCTCAATGGTGGAAATAGAATTTCTGGACCCACATCCTTTCACCATCGGTCCAGCCCATTCTCTAAAGGGTTGCTTTATACCACTCTAATGCTTAAGTCTATTCCTGACTCATAGTCAAGCTCAGTAGGAGCTTAATCAAGTCACTTTCTTTAAACTACTTTCTTCCTTTCTTTCATTTCTAAGTGGAGGTCCTATCTGCTAACTATCAAATGAGATCTTGTTTCGTCTTCCCCAGCTGAGATGATGCTTTAGGGGGCAACGGAGAGGCCACCTGGACCTGATCTAAAGGTGTATCCCCAATCTCCACTTTCCACTCACCAATGTCTGATTATAGGTGAATCCCAAGCCTAGATTACAGTATTTTCTAGAGATGCACTATACCCTTTAACTTCCTGCATAGCGCTGTAGAATGACACTTCTGAGGACTTAAAAAACTAAAATGCAGAGCCCAGCAAATGCCTGTCAGAAATCAACGTAGCCAGATGTTGAATAAATCCCTTTACGTTCACATATTCTCAGTTCTGTCTACTTTTGTCCTCACTTTTATAAAGCAAAGCAATCCCAAGTTGCTACTTGGATTCAGTACCAGCCTAAAGATTTCCCCTTACTCCTTTTTGAAACACCCACTGGAATTAACACTCGGCAAGCGCGCCCTCTAGTGGGCCACGAAGAGTAGATCATCCCCAAGAGGTGCTTTCAGACCATTCTTGGTATCATCATTTCCATTGGCAGGTAATTAATTGCCATTCAGGATATACTGAATGATCAGCACAGGCTGGCAGCTGGGGAGAGCAGACCAAACGAGAACAAACTTTCAGAGAGCTTACAAATGATCCCAGTCAAAACTAAACCAAATCGGGGACTTCGGCTTCCTCCCTCTCCTTCTCTGCTCTGCCCAGCCTGTGTTCTCAAAAATACACCAGGTGAGCCGATCTAAGGTTGCACCGCAGCTTATGGAATATTCAGCTGTCTAAAATGATACCTCTCGAGTGATGTTATAAGGCCAAGAAATATACCAGTAACGAAGAGCCGAGCTGTATTTCAAAACTCTCAAATGCAGGGTTCAGAGTCGCAACCACTGAAACTATCCTAGGCTTACACTTCACTAGATGACCCAGGGGCAGTTTAAGGTTCTCTGTCAGATTTTATATCTGCTACACTCCCAATTATTACACAGGACATGGGGACAGAAACAGTGATGTTAATACCACATTTATAAATATATAAAAAGTATTCACATACTGTGAAATAAGAAAAAAAAAATTCACATACTGTGAAATAGGCTGCCTTTAAAAAATGTTTTCCCAAACCTGAATCAGAGTACTGTTTCTAGTCATTAGGAAAGCCAAAGCATGGGAACTCTAGCATTCCTCGGTGAGAACTTCAACCTCCTGTTTTTAACCCTGAATTATTCCAAAATTAATGCATTACTACTTCAATCGCAGGAGCAAGACAGCTTTTCCTTTCCATCTGCATTTCTCTTCCCGTTTCCCCGTTCCTCAGAGCACCCTGAACATTCACTCTATTACTGGTAATTCAGCCTCTGACAAATCACCCCTCAAAGGCGGGACAGACTACGGCAGCCTGATGTATGTAAACTCGCATGTATCACTAGAAGCAACATTCTAAGCAAGCCAAGGCTGCTTGGTTGACTTTATTCTTCCACGTGACTGCTGGGTTAATGTTATTAACTATACAGACGCCTGGGTGGCTCCGTCGGTTAAGCTCCGGCTCTCGGTTTCAGCTCACATCACAATGTCAGGGTCAGGAGACAGAGCCCTGTATTGGCTCTGTCCTGGGTGTGGAGCCTGCTGAAGATCCCTGCTCCAGCACGGGCATGCGTGCACGCTCTCTCTCTCTCTCTCTCAAAAAAAAGTTACTAACTATACTCTTCAGTGTCCTACTTGCGCCGCAGGAGTGGGAACAGAGGCCAAAACAGTTTGCGGGTCAGGGAGGCTGTGTTTTTTATAGGGACCATTTCATGGGGGCACTGTGCCTTATGAACTGATGGTGAATAGAAGAAAAAGATTCTCTGTATTATTCCAGAATGGGAGTCCACTTGGCTGAAACACTATGTGCTTGTAAAGGCTTGAAGCTTTAAAAAAAAAAAGACAGTAATAATTAAAAAAATAAAAAAATCAAGGCCTGCAAGTACCCGTACTGCCCGACTCTGCAGGCAACCCAAGGGGCCAGCAGCACTTCCCCAGCCTCTGCCCTAGATCAGGAGAAAGCAAGTCTTTGGGGCCAGACATAGCCCAATGTAGGTCAGGTGGTGAGTGTCACAGTTCTCCACGGAGCCACACAGGGACCACAAATCGGATTCTTCACTTTCAAGAACTGCTCGGGTCAGGTGCACACCATCCTGTCCTTCAGATGTCTCTCCTCACCCCTCCTGTTCTAAAAGCCTCTGGCGCGTTTCCATAACTACTTCCTCCATTATTTCTGGCTTTAAGAGGTCTTTGATCTAAAGAAGAAAAGAAAAAGGGGTATCTGTTCAGAAAAGAAACCGACCATAAGCAGACATCCAAATGCAGAAACCAAGCATAGTTACTATAAACCTTCCAGATTCCTTTCATTTTTTTCTTTTAAAATTTATTCTTACTTATTTATTTTTAAAGATTTTATTTATTAGGGGGCGCCTGGGTGGCTCAGTCATTAAGTGTCTGCCTTCAGCTCAGGTCATGATCCCATGGTCCTGGGACTGAGCCCCACATTGGGCTCCATGCTGGGCGGGAAGCCTGCTTCTCCCTCTCCTGCTTCTCTTGCTTGTTCCCTCTCTCGCTGCATTTCTGTCAAATAAATAACTAAAATCTTAAAAAAACAAAAAAGATTTTATTTATTTGACAGAAAAAGAGAGCGAGCGAGCATGCGCACAAGCAAGGGGAGCGGCAGGAAGAGGTAGAGGGAGAAGCAGGCTCCCCACTGAGCAGGGAGCCCGATGCAGGGCTTGATCCCCATGACCTGAGCCGAAGGCTTAACTGACTGACCCACCCAGGTGCCCCTAAGATTCGTGAGTGAGTGACAGAGAACACACGAGCAGGGGAAAGGGCAGAGAGAGGGAGGGAGAGAGAATTCCAAGCAGACTGCACTGAGTGCGGAGCCCGACATGGGGCTGGATCCCATGACCCCGAGATCACGACCTGAGCCAAAATCAAGAATTGGTAGCTCATGGGCGCCTGGGTGGCTCAGTGGGTTAAAGCCTGTGCCTTCGGCTCAGGTCATGATCCCAGAGTTCTGGGATCAAGCCCCACATCGGGCTCTCTGCTCAGCAGGGAGCCTGCTTCCTCCTTTCTCTATGCCTGCCTCTCTGCCTACTTGTGATCTCTGTCAGATAAATAAATAAAATCTTAAAAAAAAAAAAAAAAAAGAAAAAGAAAAAGAATTGGCAGCTCAACCGACTGAGCCACCCAGGCACCCCTCTCTGTTCCTTTATTGGAGGTTAAGTATTCCAAGGTATGATCTGCTAGAAGCAGCTTAATGAACCATCAAGATTCTCTGGTATCTGGCGGACAGGAACAAAGACACGGTTCTTGGGATTTGCTAAAAAGATAAAGCTAAAATTTGGGATGGGAGATGAAGTCCAGAGAGCTGCTGTCCTAAGCTAGTCCTCCCAGCACCTCCATCCCCCGCAAATCCTTGGACTGACACAAGACACCGAGGCTATCCCAAGTGTCTTAGGGAAGGATCTACCGACACTAGACAGGGCCGTCGGCAGATCCGTTTCCACCCCCCCCCGCACACGGTGAAGGTACTGGGAGATGCACTTGCGATCCCTCAGGAGGTGCTGGAGCAGTGGACACAGCCGCCGCTTACGGACGGACGAGCAAGAGGGGAGGCGCGGCTGGAGCGAGTACCTGGTGCGGAAGGGATGCCTCGTAGCAGTACAAGATGCTGGTGTCATACAGCATCACCCTCTGGGTGACCAGCGAGACGATGCAGTTCCGGAGCCGGGAGATCACCTCTCGGTCGGCGAGGGAGACGGGCTACCCGGGGAGGCAGAGGGAAACAGTCAGAACCAAGGTCAGCGAACAGTCACGGCAAAGCACAGAAATCATTTGTAACGACAACCTATGACTGGCGAGACTCCAAAACAATCAACTGCTGACTGCAAGGGAGGTCAGAAAGGAGGGCGCTTCAGCTGCCGGGACCCGCAACCTGGCATCCCTGCCACCAGAGAGCACCCCAGTTCCACTTCATCACAAGGGGAAGGCAAGACATGTTCGTGAAGACGCCTCAATGGAGACTCAAACTCCCTCAGTTGACAGCAATCACACGGTTTAAAACCAGCCAGCTCCCAGGGAGCCTGGGGGCGGACTGGTCGGTGAGGCGTCCGACTTGGGTTTCAGCTCACATCACAATCTCAGGGCTGTGAGGTGGAGCCCCGAGCTGGGCTCTGCCTCTGCCTCTGCCTCTCTCCCTCCCGCCACTGCTTGTGTGCGCTATCAAATAAATAAATCTTTAAAAATAAAAAAAATTTTTAAAAAATGCTAACAGCCAGCTCCACCTGGCCCAGAAGCACAGCGAAGACCGAGCGCCACTCGCCCCAACAGCGGCAACGGTGTTTACTCACCTCCAGGTTCGCAGTGAAGCCCCCCGCATCCTCTTCTTTGTGCTCCGGCGTTGGGTAGATCCAGATGAAGCCGTTGTTCCCCAGAATCACTGAGGCCCCACAGGGCAAGTCATGAAAGTGAGTCTTCTGCCGTTTGACTAGGGAGGGGGAAACCTGGACCAACACTCCCTGGCCGAGCTAAAGAAACACAGCATGAACGAAGTCACTGGAGGGTCACGAGTGAGGGGCGTAAAAGCAGACCCAACAGGATACCCATCCTCGCTCTGGCGGAGTCACGGCCACTCCCGTTCACAACTGCAGTCACCTGTGCGTACACACAGGGTAACTATGCCCAGAGGACACTTCTGAATGCAGAGGTTGTTGACACACTCCAGGAGCAGGTGACTTTCCACTCCTCTCATCCTCCTGCCATTCTTATCATGACATTGGTAGCTGGGGCTGGTGCGCTGGCAGAGTCAGGCAAGCTGGGCCGAGTGAGGACGCGCCTAAGCCTCTTGTGGGCCCGTGCATTCTGTTCCACCTGGATCCCAGCCACCCACCTCGCCCGGCAGTGGCCGAGGGCTGGGTGCACATCCATCCCTGGTGGGGGGAGGGCAACACCGAGTCCCCATCCTGCTGAGGGAGGGTCTGCAGTAGCCAGGCCCAGAAGGCATAAGCGTGGCTGACCAGAGCCGCTCCACAAGGGAACAGGCTTCTGTGCCACTCAGAAAACGGAAAGGTTCCCCCCCAAAGAAAGCCAAAAGACTGATAAGTCATAATCTGTTGTAGAAAGTATGCTGGTGTGGGGCACTGGGGTGGCTCAGTCCGTTGGGCCCCTGGCTCTTTGTTTTGGCTCAGGCTGTGAGCTTGGGTTTGTGAGATCGAGCCCCATGTGGGTGCCCTGCTCAGCAGGGAGTCTGCTTCTCTCCCTCGACCCCTCCCCTTGCTCATGTGTGCTCTCTCTTGCTCAAATAAAGTGAATCTTTAAAAGAGAAAAAAAGTATGCTATCGTTAAAACAGTAAGAGCCTCAATAATAGAACTTCATACAAGAAAAGCAGTGACATTTCATTTAAAGGCCCAAGTGGCGAACCAATCTTTCCTAGTAAAGACATCCACTTTATTTGACTGGACATTTGTCTCGAGCCAAGGCCATCGGGTTTCCATATGACCTCCCTTTGCTCGTGGCCCCCGGAGCGAGCTGAGCCAGCAGGGCCGCAGGGCCGCAGGGCCGCGGGGCACAGAAACTCTTCTGCCACACCAGTTTCCTCAGTAATAAGAGAACAGGAGCTGTCGTCCGTGACAATGCCACTGAGCCATGACCGTGTGAACCTGCCACTTTGCGGGATGCCAGCCTGTCATGCTTAACTTCTGGGGCTCTTTAGGGCTGAATTCCAGGGAGCACCGGGGATTTCAGAAGTGGGCTGAGGTCTCCGTCAGTATCCAGGAACAGCAAGAACCCGACTTACTTTGCCGTATTTCAGACTCCTCGTGTGCAGCGAGACCGCTCCATCTGAGAACACCGCCTGCACCTCCGCCTGGCCAGAGTGCTAAAGGAGCAAACCCTCTCACGGCATCTGCCTTCCCTGCGGCCCCGCCACCCCTTCTCCATCCTCTCCTCCCATCCCCAATGGTCCCGCTCACAGCCTTAGACAGACCCGGAGGACATCACCGCGACCCAACCTCTCCCCGCTGGTTCTCACAAATCTCTCGATGTGAACAACACCTTTTCTACTCCCTGCACAAAAGCTAGCCTGGTTATGAAAATCTGAGTCTAGCTTGAAGCACGGACCACCGTAAGGGATAAACCCGATGAAATGACCGAGGCAGCAGGCCTGAACAGGAGCTGGGGGGTTCGGTTGGGTTAAGGAGGGGGAGGAAGGCTGCAGCAGAGCCCGTGACACTTGATCTAGGATCCAGATCCCCACCAGGACTACGTGTCTCCAGGCGGAGACATCTGATCAAAGCCCCATTTCCCAGCTCCATATAAAGGACAGAGATGCTGTTATCCAAGGTGCAGGATACACTGATGAGATCCCCTTCCTGCAAGAAACCTCTCATGGCCAGCTCGTCTTCTGCAGATCTTCTTCTCTGAAATACACAAAGCGATGACATGACTTAAGTCAGATCCTGCAGAAAGATCTCTGGAACCAGCCACAGTATTCCGACACTAGAGTAGGTAAGCAGTGTCACCCAAGGAACACCACAGCGATCACCACCACTTTCCTTCCCACAGCGCCCCCCCCACCCCGCCCATCCTCTCTCCCTCCTTTCTCTGGACAGTATTCCAACTTACATGCTACTGAAATCCCTCCCAGTCGTGCCCAGCCTCCCTTTCTACACTCACTGTCCATGGCAGCCCTCCATGCAGCCGCAGAGCCAGACTGCCGGCAGCCTGACTCTATCTCTACTCACACATTTCCCGTGCTCTGGAATGCCCTGGGAAATTCTAACCATTCTTCAGGGATCCACTCCAATGCCCCTTTCCTACAAGCATCTCCCGGCGAAATCACTCTCTCTTTCTGTACAGTCACACGCTTGTTTATTCTCCGACTGCCAGGGACTTAGATCAGTTATCTCACTTCCCCTGCTAATCTGTGCGCTCCTTCAGGAACTCAGCCGGGCCTCCTTTATCTGGCATTCTCCAGAGAACCAAGCACTGAGCCTCTCTGTACAGACAAGCTGAATTGAAGATAAACCACGGCATTTTACAAAAGGCCACCCCTTAGGCCCTGCAGTTGTCTGGAATGACCAAATGCCATTAAACTGATGAAAAGCTAACCTAAACACAACTTTTCAAGGGACGCCTTCCCTGTGCAAAACGGATACACCCAGACAAGGAAGGTGAGCACCAGGCAACTGAGAGCTTCTCTTCCAACTCTCTTTTGGGGGGGGTCACTCCCCACCGCCGTTCCAGATCCTACCACATACCAACTGCCGCTTATGTTGGGAGGCCTGGGCCAAGTAAAAAGCCCACGTGTACATCTAGGCAGCAAACCTCACGACAGACAAACAAGGGTAGAAAAAAGGCAACCTCAGCACAAAGCAGAGTTTTCCAGTGGAACAGTGGGCCCCAGAGCCTTCTCTAGCACACTCCCCGGTACTGGCCTGCAGACCCTCACCAGCTCTCCTCCAGGAAGGTTCATGGATGACAGAAGCAAGACTGAATCCAACCTCGAGTTGGTCTCCACCTTCCACCTCTTCTGTTGGACCTACAGACAAATTTCACAGTTGGACAGACTCCAGGGCCAAGAGCTCACATCGTCAGCGACCCATAAGCCCCAGTACAACAAGCCAACTGTCTACATCAAAGGGCACATAAGGCGCGCCTGGGTGGCTCAGTTGGTTAAGCATCTGCCTTCGGCTCAGGTCATGATCCCAGGGTCCTGGGATCCAGCCCCATGGGGCTCTGTGCCCAGCAGGGAGTCTGCTCCTCCCTCTCCTTCTGCCCCTCCCCCACCCCACTTGTGTGCTCTCTCTCAAATAAAAAAAAATAAAATCTTTTAAAAGGGGGGGGTGCTCCGTAAGAGTCAAATACAATGAATGCCCCACTTGCATAACTACAGATAGAATGACTCTCCCATTCATTCAATCACCAGCTTGCTTCTACTTTGTAAATACCAACTTTAGATATTGACTTTACCTCTGTGATTCTCCCCACCACAATGTCTCCTACTTCACCATTGTATCTGGAAGATAAAACAGGTCATCCATCAGTGAACAGACCTTATCACAAGACTAAGCACCACTGGAGATTTCAGTTCCACAGGATGAGGCCTGGATTAGGCACCATGCTGAAGTATGGCAAACTCACCTAACTCTGCTGTTCCGACTTATTTCCAGGAACTGGTAACTTTAAAACACTCCTACATGTATAAAGTCTCCATTAACTCTTCTTGGACATTTATTCCAAGTAGTTCCTTAAGCCTGAAACCCCTATTTTGTTAATTACATGGCACTGTTAAGCACGGAATATTTCCTGGTGGGCTCTGGAACACAGATGGCTTCTTCACCAGCAAAGGAGGAGGAGGAGACTAGGACCCCACCCAAACCAGTCCACTCACAGTCTCCTCCACCCACAGGGTGCTCAACTCCAGCCCCAGTGCTAGTCCTTATCCCAGTTCTAAGGAAGACACGTTCCATGCCGAGGGCTCCAGCCTCGGACCTCTTCTCTGTCGGCCCTCACTCACCTCTTGCTGAGCTCATCCGACCTAATGATTTTAAAGACCAATGACTATGCCATTCCCCCGAGTTCCAGACTCTGGTCAACTGCTGGCCAGCATCTCTATTTACATGACTAATAGGCAGTTCCAAATGTCACCAACCTAAAGCGAAGCTTTCCAGCAGCCCCCTCCCCAGCCCCCATCACAAACTGGTCCTCTCCCAGCAGGCAGGGCTCAGTAAATGGCAACACCATTCCTCCAGCTGCTCAAGCCAGAAGTCCTGGGAGGCCTTGGAGGAACACTAGATTTCGCTCTCACTCCAGGACAAGTCCAGCAGCTGATCCTACTGGCTCTACCTTCGAAATAGACAGAAATAAAAGGCATCCAAATTGGGAAACGAAGAAGTAAAAACTATCTCCATTCACAGACAAGGTCCTATATATGGAAAATCCCAAAGAATACAAAATCCAACACCCTTGTGTGAAAAGCAAAACAAAAAAAAAAACCAAAAAACTTAGAACACAAAATGTATGCAGAATCAGCCATTACTCCCCACTTCTACGGCTCATCCAAGCCACCATTATGTCAGATGATGGAAACAGTCCATTAATCGTCTCCCTAAGGCTGCCCGTGTTCCCCTTCGATCTCTCCCAGCAGCCAGAGTGATTTTATTAAGACAGAAGTCAGACCATGTCCCTCTTCTGCGCCACCCCTTCCAGGGGCATCCTAGACTACAAAAAAGTGGAAGACACAATGCTTATCCAGGCGGGCTGCCCCTACACTCCCCCTTGCTCACTCTGTTCCAGCCCCATCGGCTTCCTTTCCGCTAACCTTTATTGAGCCCTTCTAGGCGGCAGGCCCTGTGCTGAGTACTTTACATCCCGTTTCCATGAATTCTAACGAAAATCCTACAAGATGGATCATGCTTTCATATTCATTTTGCAGAGAAGGTAACCAAGGTTTGGAGAGGTCGAGTTGTGCGAGGAAACTTTTGCAGCCCACACTTGCCTATAGTCACCTATACCCTTCCTATTGTCATGTTCAAAACCGCAGACCTACTGGATGATAAAGCTGGTGCGGGTCAGGGGTGGGGTAGGGAATGTTCCTGGCCGTGTAACACGAATGACACAAGAAAGAATACACACCTTTTGTTCTCACCTGGTTTTCAAAGCTTTCACACAGATCAACTTGTTTACCCTCTCCACGGAGCCAGCCACGGATGCAATGAGCTTCTCTTCCCCCATGTAAGTTCCATGGCCCCTGTTTTGAGAGTAGGATACAAGGGATACAAGAGTAACTCTTGAGATGACCTCTCCCTTCAAGAACCATGTATTCCTGGGGTGCCTGGGCGGCTCAGTCGTTAAGCGTCTGCCTTCAGCTCAGGTCATGATCTCAGGGTCCCAGGATCAAGCCCCGCATCGGGCTCTCTGCTCAGCGGGGAGCCTGCTTCCCCCTCTCCAACGCCCCCTGCTTGTATTCCCTCTCTCGCTGTGTCTCTCTCTGTCAAATAAATAAAGTCGTTAATAAAACAAAACAAAACAAACCATGTATTCCTAACAGGCTCCTCCTGCTTTAAAGTCTGGCTTCTCTCTGTGCCCTGAACACTGTTTAAGAGAGCTGCAGAGACATCTGCCCTTGTCTTACTCAAGTCAACTCAAATGTCACGTTCTCCACTGGGCGTACCTTGATTACCCCATTTAAAATAGTCAACCACCTGCTGCCACCATCCCCACCATATTCCCAACCCCATTCCACTTACCCTGCTCAACTTTGCATTTTCCGCACTGAATTTATCACCAAACATACCAAGTTGCTTGTTGTGCTTATTGTTTATTATCTGTCTCTCTCTGGTGATATGCAAACTCCGTGACACACATTTCCCTACTTTGACCACAGCTGTACTCCAACCACCCATAACACAAATATATGCTGAATTCATGAAGGACTGACACTTAAGATTCCTTAGGATCCAATAACCTCAAACTAAAAAATTAAAGAGCAATATTATAAGTGCTGTACACCACCCCCCCGACCAAAAGGCTGAAATACCACTAGTGTTTATCTATGATAGTGATGTAATGGTGAGTTTTGCTTCTTTTCTTCTTTTTCTTTCTTTCTTTTTTTTTTTAAGAGAAAGAAAGAAGAGGGGGAGAGGCAGAGAGGGAGGGAGAAAATCCCAAGGAGACTCCAAGCCCAGCATGAAGCCTGGGGGGTGAGGTTTGCCGGGGCTGGATCTCAGGACCCTGAGATCACACCTGAGCTAAAAATCAGGAGTCAGACGCTTAACAGAGTGAGCCACCCAGGCACCCGGCTTGTTCTCTTAATTATTTCCTCATTTAATTCTCACTTCCCTACCAAAGAGTTATTGTTATTATCACCATTTTACAGATGAGGAAACTGACCTCGGAGAGGAAATACAACTTAGAATATGTGATGGCACAGGACTGAAATCCCAACTCTCTGGCTCAAGAGCCTGCTCTCTTAACCACACATACTGTACTGCCTTCAGATTCAAAATGTGGATTTGAGTGCGTGTAGCACAATCTATTGTATATGCCCTGAGCCCAAACAATTACTGATTTCAAAACCGAGCTGTCGGTTACCGAGTCGGTTAACCGAGATGTCGCCTAGAGAAGAGGCCATGTCAGGAATGCCCACTGTCCCCTCATCTGAAAACTAGAAGAGGCCCCTGATCCTAACCCTCCCCAGTTTTGCAGGTCTCCAACGAAGAAAGGGAGGAAGGCTCAGAGATCAGGGCCTCAGGCAGAGAACCCAGGAGTCTTTGACACCGGAGGTTAGGAGAGAAGGATTTCCAAGGACCGAGGCAAACGCAGACGGGGACAAAATGCACTGAGTGAAAAGCCGGAGGACTCGGAAACAAGGGAGCTCAGATGATCAGCTGTGCCCTGCGTCCGCCGGTACTTAGATGCAAGGGAACAGAGGCCACGTGCAGACAGCCCAGCAGGCGCCCTTTGGGACCCCGAGTCCCCGAGTCCCCACGTACCGCATGAATCCCGTGTCCGTGGTGATTGTGTCCCCCGGAACTACCAGATGTTTTTTAGTATCGCGGCCCACGCTCTCGCTAAGAGGCTTCCGAGCCACGGGCAGCCTCATCTCCATCGCCATCTTGGCGCCAAAGAAAAGCGCAGGCGCAGTCCGGCCGGGAACCACGACGTCCGTCTCTGCAGTTCCCAGCCGTCGCACGGAGGGGCGGGGCAAGGCGGGCCTCAGAGCAGCCGCCAATAGGAACTCACAGTCTGGCGGCCATGTTGACTATTGGCAACCATTTGGTTAACATGAAGGGAGTGAGGAAGCCAAGTTGCCATTTTTACTATTGGCAAGGCTGCACCTGTGGAATAATGAAATCTCAGGTTGCATGGCGTTTGATTCTTAACCAAAAATCTTTAGTAATCATCATCCCATGTATGGTTTGTCAGAGTTAAAGATCATCGAGAATTGGCCCTGTGAGTCTCCTTCCAACTCTAAGTTGCTAAAATGTGATTCTTTGGTAGGTGGGATCTACAGAAAATACAGTTGGAAAGAAAAAATAGGCCGTTTTCATACTGTTCCTAGTAGCCCCAGTATTCTCCTTTACTGCCTCCTCGTGGGTGCTGGTTCGGCACCAAACAGCCACCTCTACCCCCAAACAGTGTTCCAGATGCTGATTCTGTTCTTTCTTAACAACTTCTTTCGAATGAGCTGATTCACTCTAACTTAAAAAGAAAACTCCCTAAGAAAATATGCAAACCTTGCAAAGCAGCCCTATTTTGTAGGGAGGGCAGGTGCACACATAATACAAAGATATGGGCTTATATTTACTCATACAATAAACTGAGCCCTCTCTGTGTGCCAGGAGCTGTTCTAAGGATTCAATAGTGGGCAGACAGATGTATATGTGGCTATATCTCCGTGTCCAATTAATTTTTTAAGACTTTATTTATTTATCTGAGAGAGAGCAAAAGTGAGAGAGATCACAGAGGGAGAGGGAGAAGCAGACACGCCCCTGAGCCGAGAGCCTGATGTGGGTCTCAATCTCAGGACCCCAAGATCATGACCCAAGCTGAAGGCAGATGCTTAACTGACTAAGCCACCCAGGCACTCCCTCTGTATCCTACTTAATAGCAGCTCTTCCCTCCTCCCTGCCTCCCACTACCCTCTCCCTCCTCCTTGCCCTACATGATTTATAGAATCCACAACAAACAGCATTTCAGCCTCAGGGAACTGGAGCTGATGATTATGCACAAGGACCCTAAAGAGGATTAAATTACTTGTATCAGCCTCACGCACTGTACTCAGTAAATCAGATCCACCGCCTCCCAAAGATCCATCAGACCAGTTTGCTAAACCTCCGAAAGGACATTTCTTTCTAAGCAAAGCTCACAACTACATCTGTCAAGAAAGCCAATCCTGCAAGGCAGTCAACGATATAAATTCCAGGACTCCATGGGACATCCAAAGGTCAGACACTTGTCCTCCTGCCTGGAGGATGGGGATAGAGCTACAAAAGTGTGAGAAGGGTCCATCTGCTGAGTCTGGCCTCTGCCATAAGAGGGCAGTGGTGTCCCATGAGCCAGGGTAGCCCAGTCTGCTAGGGAGCTAGGCCTGGGAGTGCCCCTAGACCAAGAGTAGGGTACTCTGGACATCATCCACTTTCATCCCAGGAGGGATGGACATAACCTCTGCCCCTCCCATTCTCACAGCACCCACGTTTCCAGGGCCTGTCACAGCATTGGGATTATGACTACTTAGTGTAGTGGAGGATTCTGTGCCTGTTGAGAGATGGCTTTCTGGTTCACAGACAACTCACTTCTCACTATTTCCTCGTATAGCCCAGAGGGGTGAGAGGAGTCTCTGGGGTGTCTCTTATAAGGCACCCTGGTGAACTCATCGCCTCCCAAACGACCCACCTCCTCATGCCATTAACTTGGGGGTTAGGATTTCAACACATGGATTTAGGAGAGACATATCCACTGCAGATACTTTTTTATAGAGGAAGAAACTAAGGGCCAAAAAGGACTAAAATGCACAGAGTGGCTTGGTGGCAGGGCCAGTGTTCCTTCCCACTGCACCTGCTTTGCCCTAAAGCCTGCGCCATTTACCAAACACTTCTCGAGGGCCTTGTCCTTTGCTGGACACTGCACAGACACGTGCTACTTATTCCTCACACTTGGCCCATCTTGGAGGTAGGAATTGCTCTTCCTGATGGTCCTTGGGGTCTCTGAGTCCCACAAGAGACTTGCAGCTGGGACTGGCATCCGAGACTCCAGACTCCTCACCAGTGCTCCTCTCTGCATCACACTTGTTTCTTCGTACCACGCGGACACCTGGGCACCCGGAAACAGAGTGCACATCCCAGAGGCGCTTATTAGGAATATGGATTCCTCGGGGCACCTAGGTGGCTCAGTTGGTTAAGTGTCTGCCTTCGGCTCAGGTCATGATCCCAAGGTCCTGGGATTGAGCCCCACATTGGGCTCCCGGCTCTGCGGAAAGCCTGCTTTTGCCGCTCCCCCTGCTTGTGCTCTTTCTTTGTGTCAAATAGGTAAGTAAAATCTTAAAAAAAAAAAAAAAAAAAAAGACTATGGATTCCTGAGCCCAAACTTGGGCACTGAGGTGCTACAAAGGTGGGGTCTTGGAAATCTGTGAGTCTGTGTTTAACTCCCTCAATGATTTTAATGGCCTATCGGGTGTAACCTTCATCAGTTCCCCCCACATCCATCTACCTCCCATCTGTGCACTTTCCTCAGGTCCCTCAGTCATCTCTTACCTGGGCACCGCCTCTAGGCTGGTCTCCTGGGTTCTACATTTGCCCCTCCTACCATCCAATCACCAAACAGCAGCCAGAGTGAGCTTTTCAAAACCCATCAGGTTAAACCATTTTCCTGCCTAGAACACTTCTGGCAGCTTCATTTACACCAAGAATAAAATCTGAACTCATCTTCGTGGGACCTGTCTCTGAGCTCGCTCCCCTCCTAACCCGACCCCTTAGTCCCTCCACTGCAGTCAGATGTGCTGGTCTCACCTGCCTTCGTTCTACACACACCGCTCTGGTCACCAACCCAAGATCGGTGCACTTGGGATGCTCCTGGCATGGAATTCTCTTCCCCCGGGGTCTTGGTGGGGCTGGCTGCTTCTCCTCCCTCAGTCCTCAGCTCAACTCTCACCTCCTCACAGAGACCTTCCCTGACCACCTTCTCTGGAATAATCCTTGGTCCCTTTTTTATCACTCGATCCTGTCTCCTTTCTTGTCACTGAATGTTCGTGTTCGTTTATTGCAAACTTCCTCCACCAGAACGGGGGTCCTCCAAGAACCAGGGGCTTTATGTCTTGTTCCTTGTGTATCAGTGCTCGGAACTGAGGCCCCTTCCTGGGTTAGCCATTCCCTAGAGATCGTAACCAAGTGGCCCACGGGTGTGCCTTTCAGACGCAAACCAACCAATCCAGAGCCTGCACCCTCAATCACCTCCTTTGGGGTGGGGGAGCAGCAGGGTTGCTCTGGGCCACTCTCCACCTGCTCTAATCCCACCTGGGCCAGGTACCAAACACGTGGGGGCAGGCTCCTGGAGCACATGTCTTTGAAGCCCTGAGCCGACATGCAAGATGTCTGATTTGGCCGAGGCAGCCACGTTGCGGGAAGCATTTGGCACGGGTGCTAATCAGCCCCCATCTGGAACTTTCCCCACCAGCCACAGACATGCATCCCAGCAGGCAAGCTCTGAGGCAGGAAGGAAGCTGAAAGTTTGGGGTATCTGTTCCTCTATTTCAAGAGATCCAAAGATAATGGATATGGCAAAGGATAGGAGAAAAGGGGTTGGGCAACTACTTCAGATGCCCTCTGGGGGGATGCCCAGTGGGGTGGGTGGTAGAAGTGCAGCCCTTCTCACCCACCAAAGGCAACCCTGTCTTAACAACGGCTTCTGTTTATTGAACTTTATGTTGTGCCAGTCATGACGCCATATGCTTTATTCGTTGATATACATTAGCCCACTTACTCCTCACAACATTCTTTTCCATTTGAGGAAACTGAGGCACAGAGAGGCTAACTGCCTTGCCTCGGGTCACACAGCCAGGGAAGGGCAGCAGAACAGGGTTTCAAAGTAGGAACTCCTGCAAGGAGTTCCTGAACCACGCGGTAAGATGACAAAAAGAAAGAAAAGCCTCTTGATTGGAAAGCAAGAAGTAAAACTGTCTCGATTCGGAGACAACATGATTGTGTACATAGAAGTCCTGAGGAATCTACAAAAAAGCTTCTAGAGTGAGTGAGCGAGTTTTGCAAGGCTGAAGAATACAAGGCCAGTATATGGGCTGGTCCACATTGGATCCCTGTGGGATATGCCCAAAGAACTTTGGACCGACTCTGTGGGCCAACTGGGATGTGATTGGCCTACTGGTCATGAGCATGGCTCCAAGGGCCAGTGGCCACGGCGAAAACTGCTCTACCACTGCCCACGGGTGACGTGGGCAAATGATTTACTCTCTAGCTCAGTTTTCTTCTACTTCAAATGGATATTAATAGCGCATCAGGGAGGAAAAAAGAGCATCAGCCTCACAGGTTTGCGGGGAGGATTCCCAGAACAAATGCATTTAAATCCCTAAGGCCAGAAACTGCCAGTGGTGTTCGCATGCCTTTGTGGGGAGGAGAGGGTGTGGAGAGGGGCTTGAGGCATCTGCTGGGAATGCAAGCACGGTAAGAGCTGAGGCCTTCGGAATCTGGCTTCCCACCAATGTGCGATTCTTCAGGACCCCCATTCCACACTGCTCCTCCTTGGATCTCTCGCACCAGCACATTTCCAGAGGTCCATAGCTGGTTGGGGCGGCGGGGGGAGCAAAGGCAGTTTAGCCTGCAATTACAGCCTGCTGCCACCAGGCGGGTTCTGGAGCCCGGGCTGTGGATCCTGGGCTCTGTCCAGAGACTTCTCAGAATGGAATTACCCAGGGAGAGCCATGAAGATTTTTGGTCAAGGGCCCTACTACCCTCTCTGAAGTCTGACTGCGGAAGGAAGCCAGCATTACTCTCTAGGAGGCATGTCAGGTGGGTGAGGAGGGTGTTTAACTCTATTGGTCAGCATCCGGTGGAAAGGGGATTCAAGATTTATTTATGGAAACAAGAGGCCTCTGTGGGGCCTACAGTGGGTGGAAGGTAATACCGGGGGCCACTGGAGGCATCAGAAGCCTAGTGGTGAGGTTTCAAAGGAGAGGCCAGGTTGGTGACAAGGGGAGGAAGACCACCAAGGGTGACTTTCCCCGTTGACCCTAGGGAGGAAACCCCAGATGGACCTTGCAAATGGACACACCAAGTGTACATCTCTCCCCGTGCCTCCATCTGCCTGGGTACAAGACCAGTACCCCAAAGTATGGGGGTCTTTGGGAGTACCTGAAGCTCCAAATGGGGATGGCCTGCCTATAAAAGTGTGAGCTCAAGTGTCTTCCTGTATGTGTGTGTGTGCTCGTGTGCACACACACACGGCTAACTGAGGATGCATAGACAAGTGCCTGTGGGATGCCAGTGGGTTGGACGGGTGACCCACCAACTAGCAGGTGTTGGAATACAGGCGTGAACTCACACTCTCCAGGGGGCATACCTCCTCCTGGCCAGGAGGTGCTGGATAGGAGAGCCAGGGCCTGGCCCTGCACTGATGGCTTTCCTGGTCTTTTGACTTCCTCAGGGAGGGTCTGGAAATGGGTACCCCGAGCATTTGGAAATTCTAGGCATCAGGAGGGCACTTGGTGGCCATCTTGGTCCACCCCCATGGGCTACTTGAATTCTCTTAAGTTGTCCATGAAAAGAACAAAAAAAAAAAAGGTAGGTAAAAATTTGGGGGAAGTAACAAAGTAGGACGTCAATATTTGAGAGTTAGCTGGAAGCATGAAGATTACACCCAGCCCCATCAGAGATTTCTGGTTGCTTTGAACTGTGGCGATCTCTTTGGGAGCTGACATCCCAGGTGTGCCAGAGAATTTTCCTTGGGGAGGGCACAACAGTGACTTTCAAAACCAGTGGAACAACTCTTCCCATCCCCTCTCCAGTTTCTAGGCACTTTCCACATTTCCTCTTCATGCAGATATGCAGATAAATGTGTCGACCCCTTCGAATGCTAAGTGATAAATGTTCCAAGTAATTTTTATTTTAGAATACAAGAGAGGTACAAATGTATTTACAGTTGTACATATACAATCAAATAATATATATCACAGTTTTGTAAATATCATTTTAGATAAATATTTACAAAGTTAAAGTGACCATTTTCTGGAAGTAGAACACAGTTTCTTGAAAACTCTATACATTTTATACTTTTCATTATTATTATAGTTTCTTTATTTTACAAAACGCCCTACGGGAGTTCTGGTACATGACTGCAAGGTGGGAAAGGAGACACCAGAGGGCGCCCACGGCCAGAGTTTGGGGAGACTTGGGAGGAGGCAAGGGAGGGTGTGGGTGGGCGGGGCGGACACCCCCCAACCGCCCCCACCACCAGGATCGCGCACTGCCTGGAAGTGCTTTCTCCGCCGAGAAGCCGGTCTTGCCCTCTTCCCGCAGGAGTGTGGCCAGGAGGGGAAGGGACGCTTCTCCTCCCTGAGCAAGAAGTCAGAGATGAAGGGGAGGAGACATGGCTCCAACTATCTCATTTTACGAATGGGGAAGGGGGAAACTGAGGCCCTAAGAGGGCCTTCCCCGGGCACCCCAGTGGATTTCCGTCTGCCCTCGCGCTCGGCCTGCCCGGCACACTGCGCCCTGTTCGTGCCTCGTGCCTCCCCGGGAGCCGGCTTTGGGGGTAAGGGGGCCAGAAGGAGAGAAGGGCCCGCCTGCCAGGGAAGAGCAGGTCTCGGGTCTCTTCTGGCTGCCCCAGAGCCCCGCCAGACCCCAGCTCTCAAGATCGTGTCGGTGACTCGCGACACCGCGGGGCACCAGTCCCAAGAGGCAGCCGGAGGGGCCGTGCGCGCACCGGCCCGCCGCCCGCCTCCCGCCCCCGCTGAGGCCCTGCCACCGCCGAAGCCGGCCAGCCCGCGAAGCCGGCTGGACAGGTGTGCCAGAGCGCCCCCGGCGCCGGGCGTGGGGACCCCCGAGGAGGAGGCGGCCGAGCAGCCGCACCAGCCGGGTGGCCCGCAAAAGGGACCCTGCCCGTCCGTGTCCTCACCTGCGAGACCGAGCGCAGACTGTGTGCCTAGGGGGTCACTTGTTGGGACGCACCTACAGCGCCGGGCGCCGGGCTCTCTGCGGCCGGGGTGGGGGTGTCAAACGAGGAGAGAACAGCCCCGGCCCGCGCCCCGCGCCCTGCGAGCTGGAGGCGGGAGGCGGGGCGCGCGTGCGCGAGGAGGCGGGGCGCGCGTGCGCGAGGAGGCGGGGCGCGCGTGCGCGAGGAGGCGGGGCGCGCGTGCGCGGCGCTCACAGCACCATGGCCGGCAGGTGGTGCGCGGCCGCGGCGGCGGCGGCGGCGGCGGCGGCGAGCGCGGGCGCGTGCGCGTGCGGCGCGGGCAGCGCGGGCGAGTGCGGCTGCAGCGCGGCGCTGGGCGGCCGGTGGCGCGCGCTCTTCTGGTGGGCGCGCAGGCCGGCCAGCTGCGAGTAGGCGCTCTGGCACACCTGGCACTTGTAGGGGCGCTCGCCCGTGTGCAGGCGCACGTGGTTGCGCAGCGTGGACGACTGGCTGAAGCGGCGGTTGCAGAAGCGGCACACGAAGGGCTTGTCCAGCGTGTGGATGCGCATGTGCGAGCGCAGGTTGCTGCGCGAGTTGAAGCCGCGGTGGCAGATGACGCAGCGCATGCGGCCCGCGGTGCCCGCCGCCGAGTCCGCCGGGTGGAAGTCCTCTGGCCGCGCGGGCGGGGCGCGGGGGGGGCAGGTGGGGGGGGGGAGAGAGCAGCCTCGTTACGACCCCGCGCCGCCCGGGGCCCGGCACCCGCGCCCCGTCCCCCAGGCGCGCGCTCCTCCTGGCGCCCGGCCGGTCCCGTCCCGCCCGCCTCGGATCCACGGGGGTGAGGGCGCGGGTCTGAGCAGGCTGCTTGGCGGCGCTGCCAGAGGGATGGGAGGAACTCGAGGTCAAAGAGGAGTTGGACTCCAGACGGTACTGTGAGACCTCGGGGGCTGAGTGACCGCCCCCCAACCTCAACGTCCTCATCTGTAAAATGGGTACCGCCTACGACCTTGCGGGGCTATGCACAACTTCCCGAGATGATCATAAAAACCTGCACTTTACCTCCCTTATTAGCCTGTATACGGGAGGAACCTCACTCAAAGTAGCCATCTGTAAATGGCAGCCTTCCATGAAGGGCTCCCCCCCCCAAAACCCCTTTCATTTATTCATCCCACAAACATGTACTGAGTGCCTACTATGTACCAGGGAACTGCGCCTCACCTTTCTCATTGCTGAGATGGAGGTAATGATAACATCACCCCCATAAGCCTGCTGTGAGCATCAGAGAAATTACTGTTTGTAAAACATTAGCTCATGAATAGTAGTTCATGAGCCTCGGGTTCTTCCTCTAACCAGAGTTCACAAGGGTTTTATGAGGACCCAAGTGGGGTGATACCTGTAAAAGGCTCAGCTCAATACTTGGTATGAAATAGGTCTTGAGCAAACGGTGTCTATCGTGATGACCAGTGTCCCCCACAACACACATGCAGGCACACTGTACCCCACCCTCATTCAACAGGTTAATACCAAGCGCCTCCACCAGGCCCTGCACCAGGGACAGAGTGAAATGTACATTGTCAGAGCTGGAAGGGCGTTAAAAGATCATCTCAGTTTGGGACCAACATCGTACCTTTACAGATGGAGAAACTGAGGCACAGAGCCCTTCCCAAGATCGTACAGCAGAACAGGAACTCGATCTAGGCTCCCACTGCGGGCCCCTTGCTCCTTCTGCCTCTCGGGTATTCTGCCCACCCAACCTGCCCCCAGATAATTTATTTTGTCCAGAAAACAGTGCCATTTGTGTCCAGACTGTGGTGGTAGCTCTGGGGGGCGTTGGCTTGCTTAAGCCAGTAGCCTCATGGGCTTGATACTGCTGGAGATTGAACCCGGGTCCTTGGCCAGGAGCATGCCGGCCACAAACAGGTGCAAGCACTCACTCGCTCTCTCGCTCTGGGTTCCAGGGGTCCCTTGTCATTGTGGCCTCACAGAGACTACCTACCATGCTTGTTCTTCTTCTGCTCCTCCTCCAGCCCGGGCACACCAGGGATCCCCAGGAAGGTGTTGTGTGAGTTTCCATACCACACCAGCAGCTCCTGGTCAGGCGGGATCATCTACAGAGAAGAAAGGCAGGTAAGATCAGGGAGGCAGCAGGCCCCGGGGGATGAGAGTCAGGGAATGCAAGGCTTGTAGCAAGGTGAGGTACTGGAAGAAGGAAAGCTAGAAAACGTTTCCTTTCTTACTGAGGGGAACCAGCGTCAGCCAGCCCTCCGGTCGGCAGGACTGAACCAGATGTTCCCAAGGAGCGTGGGCTGCAGGGCACCCCACGGTACTTAGTTACATCCTGTCTGATAATGTCCTGGAAACATCTCTCACGCAAAACGCCCACAAGGCAGCAGCACGCCCCGTGTACCTCTCTCCCGATCACGGGCTCTGTGTGACTCCGGGCACACGGCAGATGCTAAAAAAGAACCACTGGGGGGGCTGGAACCCCTCCACCTCAGGAAACACTGAGGGACACAGCCTGGAACAAAATCCATTTCTGCAGGAGAGAACTCTACAGATGGCGACAGTTCTCTGCTAATCCCAGGGAGGACCTGCACCAGGGAAATGGGAAGGCCCCTGGGAGGAAGGGGTTGGCAGTGACAGTCCCGGGAGGCCTGCTCCTGGGGAGGGACGGACCATAAATCCCTCACTCCGGGATGTCCCCAGGGGCCCATAGGCCTGTGGTGAAAGCCAGTTAGCCGTCCCAAGTGGGGAACCTTCAGGCCCCAGCCAGCTAAGACAAATGAGGAGAGGGGGCACCTGGGTTGGCTCAGTCGGTGGAGGGGGTGACTTCTGATCTCGGGGTTGTGAGTTCAAGCCCCACGTTGGGTGTAGAGATGACTTAAAAATAAAACCTTAAAAAAAAAAAAAAGACTGTTGAAAGAGCCCCCTCCCTCCCACGCCTGCACCCCATAGAGCTCAATTTGCCACCTGTCCTGGGAGGTCCCTCTCTGAGCTTCCCAGGGCAATCTGGCCACACCCAGGCAGCAACTGGTTTGCTCTCCTCCTGGGTCCTCAGCCGCCTCAAAGGAGTTAAAGGGCCAAAGATACCATCTTGGGGTGTCTGGAATCATGCAAGAATAGGACCCCCTCTTTTGGGTTCCCTGCTTACAGAGAAGGCCCACCCTTTCCATCTGACTCTGGCCTGCCACACGCCAGACCCTTCTGTACCACAGCTTCCTTCCTCTGGTCAGAGGCAGGAAGACCCTCAGACCACCGGCCAGCTCTGCTCGACCCTGAAAGGAGAGGGACAGGAGAGGAGGGGTGGAGGAAGAAAAGCGTGAGGGGCCTGGTCACGGCCATCCTCCTGAGGCTCAGCCTGGGGCCACCGTGTCCCTGCCCCCATGGCCCGTGGGCCATCACGTCAAGCCCTCGGGGTCAGTGAGTGACCGGAATCCAGGCAGAAAGTGCCAAACCGGCTCAGAGGTACAGGGTCCAAATATGGAAGAGTCAAGTACAGTCCCTGAACCCGAGGAGAATTCGGTGGCCCCTCAAAGAGAGCACACAGGTTAGAATCTGGCACCACGGCAGACGTCCTCGAGGCCATTCACAGTCATGGCCGTCGTCCTGGGGGTCAGCAGGGCAGAGCTGGAGGCCCTGCTGGAAAGGGGACGGAGAAGACAGAGGTTTCGTGAGTCCCCTAGAAAAGAGGAGGAAGGAAGGGGAACACTTAAGATCAGTTTGTTGTGAAGGAAACAGCTCTCTGTGGGAGAGTGCCGATGGACCCTGAGCCACCGGGCCCCTGGGTGACCTGAGACAAGCACTTATCACCTCTAAGCTTGTGTCCTCAAGTGAGGAGGCGGGGGAACTCGATCCCTGAGGTCCCCCAACTCTGAGATTCTGATGTCCAGCCCCTGGCCAGGTTCTTTGAATCAGGGTTCTTTGAAAGCAACCAGCCCCCCATCAGACTTGTCTGAAGAGGAGACAGCATTGGCAGAGGTCACACACGCCTTCTGGCACTGGGCCTCTGTTTCTGGGACTATAAAAGAGGGACAGTGCCTCTGCTCAGCCTCATGGGGTCAGGGCTCAGCAGAGCCGTGTGCAGAAAACTTTGCAGGGTGGATGGACGCAGGAGCGCGTGTTATAATTTTCCCTGAGCTCACCAACATCTCAGGAAGTCCCTCAGTGCTCCCCACAGAGCCTGCAGTGTGGCTCGGGGCCACGGGCACAGTTAAAACCCAGGGTGACCGGCGGCTTTGCCTTCAGGGACCAACAACATCACAGGCTGGGCTCCGGTGCCGCTGCCTCCTGCTTTGCTGGGGTGGGGGGTGGGGGGCACCCCCAGGGAGAGCACAGAGGTGCAGAGCAGGTTCTGCGAGCCTCCAGCGGATATGGCCCTGAGTTGCACCTCCAGACTCTCAGCCCAGGAATGAAATATCCAAATCAACACCAGCCTTCTTACTGCAATTGACAATAACAATTGTTATTTAATATAAATTTGGGGCACCTGGGTGTCTCCCCAACCCACTTGGCCACCCCAAGTCAGACGTTTTACAGACTGATTTTGGCTCAGGTCGTGATCTCAGGGGTTCCAGGAGGAATCAAGCCTGTGTGGGGCTCCGTGCTCAGCGGGGAGTCGGCTTCTCCCTCTCCCTCTGCCTCTCCCCACCCTCCCACCCCCACTCATGCTCGCTCGCTCTCTCAAATAAATAAATAAAATCTTTTTAAAAATTAAAAAATATATAAAATAAATACAACAACAACAGTGGTGGGGCCCCTGGGTGGCTCAGTCATTAAGCCTCTGCCTTCGGCTTAGGTCATGATCTCAGGGTCCTGGAATCAAACCCCGCATCGGGCTCCCTGCTCAGCGGGAAGCCTGCTTCTCCCTCTCCCACTCCCCCTGCTTGTGTTCCCTCTCTCGCTCTGCCTCTCTCTGTCAAATAAATAAATAAATAAAATCTTAAAAAAACAACAACAGTGGTGATGTGTGAAAAGCCAAGAACTCTGGGTTTGCACAAATTCCGAATATTATACAAAATCATTGTTTGGAATATGATTTTCTAAATGAGCGCCTCGATACTGACTTTTAACATCGAGTGCATTTACTTACTAACACATTTTTTACATGGACTAAAATTAATCTTCCTAGTTCATTTCAGAAATCAGAGCAACAACGCAGACACATTGACAAACCCATGTAAACAGGTAAGGGGTGGGGGGAGGTGAAAAGGGACTCTCTCTCCCACCCTGGACGCCCGGCCACGGTGGCCAGTTTTCTTTGCTTCTTTCCCCAGAAGGGTTTGTCATTTTGAGACTATTCAAAAATGCGGATTTAAGGTTGGTGGGGAGCAGCATGACGGGCAGAGTGGCTTCTACTTTTTCATATGAGATATCTGATTTTTTAAAAAATAATGAGCACACAGTACTTTTATACTATCTCTATGTTAAAGAAAGAAAACCCGGGGCGCCTGGGTGGCTCAGTCGGTTAAGCATCCGTCTCTAGATTTCAGCTCTGGTCTTGATCTCAGGGTGGGGTGAGTTCAAGCCCCGCGTTGGCTCCGCTTAAAAAAAAATCTGTTAAGAAGGATCTACTGGAATTGAGAATGGCACAAATATCGGGAAGCCACCAGCACTGGGGAAGGCTGGAGGTGGAGTCCGTTGGCCTTTCAGAGCTCTGAGAAGCCAGCGACAGCCCCTGACCTGGGCCCCCGGTCCCTGCTTGCTGGTTGGTAACCCCCATGTGATAACCAGGAGGACCCTCAGGACCAGCGGCCTCTTCTGGGAGATCCTGGCACTATTGTCTGCCGGTGCCCAGGGTCCCGGCCGCTGACCGACTAAGCGCAAAGAACAGCCACCGTCCCCCTCCCAGGCCTCCCGGTCCCTGGATGCTACTGCTTCTTCGTAGCCAGCTGTAACTGACACAGCCCTGCCAGGACGCTCCTTAGAGGCCGGGAGAACGAGAATCACAAAGGTGTCCTCTTCGAGGCAGCAGGGCTGACGCAGGACACACAGTAAACCAAATCATTCCCCCAGGAAACCGAGTCCCGTACCATAAAATCCACATCCCCGAGATTCTGGGCAAGTATCGGGGCCTGAGCCTTTCCTCGACAAATCACGTCATCTCTCAGCTCGAGCTTCTGAACCTTCCCCACCAGCCCAGCCGTTCTGTCCTGCCCCCTTTCTGAATTTTTTTTTTTTTTTTTTAAAGACTTATTTATTTATTTGACAGACAGAGATCACAAGTAGGCAGAGAGGCAGGCAGAGAGAGAGAGGAGGAAGCAGGCTCCCTGCTGAGCAGAGAGCCCGATGCGGGGCTCGATCCCAGGACCCTGGGATCATGACCTGAGCCGAAGGCAGAGGCTTTAATCCACTGAGCCACCCAGGCGCCCCTCTGAATTTTTATTATAAATGGAAACCGATCTGGTTTTGGTTTGTATTCTTGATCTAAATGTATGTCACACTATTGAACACACTCCCGGGAGGCTCGGACACCCTCCCGTCCCCCCCGGGCGGTGCAGAAACCCTAGTCCAGAAGGATCTCTGTGTCATCTGGACGAATATCAATTTCCATTGTACCACAGATGTCCTGACACACCAATTAATAGAGTTCCAGCAAATACGTATTGATCGGGGAGGCCCCACGGCTTGGTGACCAAGAGCTCTGCTCCGGGGTCCGACAAGCCTGGATCCAAATCACAGCTCACTAATGCCCTGTGAACTCCTTGAACCTCAGTTTTGCCATCATTAAAATGGGGATAGTAATAGCATCTTCACAGAGTAGAGAGGACTCGAGTCTTAAAAATTTGCTAAGACTTTTAGCACGGTACCAGCAGGGGATAAATGCTCCGTGTATTATCAATGATGCTTATTATTAATAATCAGGGTACCCCAACTGCGTCCGCCCCTGAGCAACGTCAAAAGGAAAATGGTGCCAGGAAAAGCAGACATGGGACTCAGGGAGCTGCCATATAAAATGTTCGGGTGCTTGAAAGGAGAAGGAAACTAGCAGGAAGGAAAAGCCCACGCTTCGGGCACAGTAATCTGCCAAGACACCGGGAGGGGAAAGACTGGGAATTTTCTTCCCAGCTCCAGAGCCCAAAGCTTTCATAACTTAATTACTAAATCCTTTCCTTGCATGGAGTTTTGGCATCAAAGGGTCTTGCTTCCTGGGGTAGCTGGTTTTGTTTTTCTGGGAGAACAGGGGTCCGTGTGTTCCCCTTTCGACCCAGTCCCCATCACTTGCAGAAAGATTTACTCATTCGACACCAAATGGTCACTTGCTATGCGCTGGGCGCTTTGTAGAAATGCCATTTTAGGCACCTCACATTATAGTAAGTTCTTCTGTGGTTGAATCGATGGGGAGAACGCCCCAGAAATGGCATGCCGTAGATCTGGCCAGATGCCAATCCCGCCTGGGGGTTCTCCATCGACCAGCTGGCCTTCCCGCCCCGTCTGCATTTGGAGGGCTACTATTTTGTATCGGTGGAAAATTTGAGAGCAGCGACAGTGCATCCTGCTTATCAAATAAAGATGGGCCTTCCCATTTTGGGGGTGAGTCACGGGTGACTTGTGGGGGAGATAAATGGCAGTTCTAAGTGACAGAAAGACTAAGAAAACAGGTCGTCGCCAAGGCCCATCTCCTCGAATAACTCCCGCGCGCACACAAAACAAACAGCCCATGTATCCCGGAGACTTTAGGGAGTGGCCTGGAGGAAAAGCAATTTCTTCTGCTGGAGCCTAGAAGGGCCACCAAGCCCTGGTCTCTGCTCAGTGTACAGTGGGTGGTCGCACTGGCTCAGACGCACCCCTGGTCCAGTAAGTGGAATCTGACACGGCCACACGATGATTTGAGAAAAACTGCCACCACGGAAAAAGTGTCCAGCTTTGCTGATGAAAAGTGAAATGACCGTAAAGTGATATTTTCTGTTTTCTTGTCCCTCACTCAAGCAGTCCCTTCTTCATAGGCTTGTTTACCTCTGGGGCAAAGCCTTGGCTGGAAATTCATGGCATCTCACTCATGTTACCCTGTATGAATTGATTTCTTTTTCCTGATTCTCTTTTATCAACTTAAATCCCGATAAAACATAAACTTCAACCGGTATGACCTGCCCAGGGAGATGATCTTAGACCCCCGAGTCGCCCCAGCCGGGAGTCCTTTGGCCCCAAACCCACACAAGCATTCCCACGATCTCTCATGGGCATGTGTGTGCATCTGTCCCTGTGTACGTGTGTGTGCACTTGTGTTAAGAGAGGAGGAATGGAACGACTGCGTGTCTCCCATCTCCTCTGTATAAGGACGGCAGGGAATCAGGGCACGAATGGCCGGGAAGCAGTGAGGATGTGTGTGTGAGGCTGGGAAGACGGGAGCGGGGAGGATCCTGGAGTTACTCCGTGCTCCAGTGAGATTTCAGCCACATCTGAGGCCGATTCCTTGTTCCCACGGGGTAGCGGCCCAGCCAGATGGTCACAGGAGCCACCTTTGTCCTAGACCTTTGTCCTAGGTGCCTGGGCCACTTCAGTGCTACCTTCACACAGCCCCATGCTGGTCCACGTCCCCTGAATGTCAGTCCATAAACTGGGCACCTTTCTTTACCCTCCACTTCCCAGTGCTCCCAGAGTCCACCCCTCCTCTGGGACCCCCTCCCTGGCCGCACCAGCACCCAGGCAAAGATCATTCTGTTGTCATCCCTGGGAGATTTCCGGGAGCCTGGTTTTTGAGGGACAACTGGACCCCAGTTCCAGAAGCTGCTAGGCCCCAGTGCCCCTCAGGCCTTAGAAAGATTTGAGGCCCTGAGTCCCAGGGAGAAAACGGACTAGAGGGAAGTCACTCTCTGTCCCTGGGAGACTTGCTCCGGACCTCTCCAAAACTCAACCAAGGCTAGCCCCACTCCCAAGGGAGGACACTGCCTCTCTCCATGAGTGTTCTCCACCAGCGGAGTGGAAGCAGGAGGTCCAGACAAGTTGGGGCCGGGGGCGGGGGAGAACATCCCCACCCACACCCCCACACAGCACTCACCACCAATCTGCCATGGGGAAGGAGGACAGCTTGTCCGGCTCCTGGGCCAGACGCTGAGCATCCTGCCAAGAGACCCCGTCTGGAGGGTGTCGACAGCCTGGCCCACCATGGCTACCACCACTTGTCTTGCCTCAGCCCCTCTCTGTAGACCAGGAGCTTCCCTGCCTCTGTCCAAGGTTTCCCTATTGGGGAACACCTCTTTTTCCGTCCTCCTGAACCTTCCCATGACCTGGGCATGGCTTAGGAACTCTCAACCACGGGATATGATATTCAACTGCAGCTACCTTTCCCTTTCCCTCGCCTCTAAGCAGTTCGACCCAGCACAGGCATTAGCATCAACATCTCCCCCAATGCCTAGTAAGAGCTCCCGAGTGCCCCCGCCACCAATGAACCCCGGCCTCCTTGTTGGCAAACTGTGGATCATCGCAGAACCCTCCCTCGTGGATTAAATACGTGAGGATTATAAGGGATAAGGCGTCCACAGAGTCTAGGAGAAGCCTCACACAGCGCGTGATCTACGTGTCATAGCTGACACTTAGGGTCGTGATCCGCTTCAACGTCCGACGCATGCAGAACAAGGAACAGCATACAGCGAAAATGCTGCGGACACGATGCCCTCTCTCGCCTTCAAATGCTTTCCCCACGTCTTGCTCTCTGTATCTCTTGTCCTGAGGTTCAGGACACGCTAAGCAGCTATCTGGGGACCTCACAGTAGAGGGACTCATGACATCCACAATGGCCTAAAGTCAGAAGTTCCCTACTTTCTGACCTGCAGTGCAGAAAACCTGCCACGATGTTCATGCTCCCAGAGACCACGATGCCTGGGCAGGGCCAGTGGGGCCGCATCAGTGCTCCTCCATTCCCCCCTCCCAACAGAACCCAGACACGGCTGCCTGCACCCTTCTCCCAGCTGCCCCCTGGCTTCGTACACAGCAGTGCACACACTCACCTCGATGGCCTTGTAGAAGATGCTGGTGCCGATCTGGACGACCTCCAGGTTCTGCTCCTGTTCGTTCCGCGCACACTTGATGTAGGTCATCCAACTCCGGTGGTCCTCCTGGCTGGCATCAATGAAGTAGCGCACTGTGCCGTCCTCATTGAACACCTGCGTGCAGGTAAATTAGGGACAGAGTGAGGTAGGCTGGGCCAGGTCCACGCTGCTGGCATATCAGCCTATGCTCCCTCTATCCCCCCTCTATCCCCACAACAGTCCCAGGAAGGGCTAGCGGCTCTATAATCATCTTTCCTGCTGAGAAGCCCGGGGGGGGGGGGGGGGGACGGTTCCGGGGCTCAGAGCAGTGCAGTGACTTGCCGGAGGCCAGGTAGCTAGAAGTGACCGACAGGGAGTCAGTCTCCAGGGCCCCAAGGGCTCCTGCAGCCACGTTCTGCCCACCTCCGGAAGGAAAGGGTCTCCAAGGGATCACTGATTCGACAAAGTGCCATCCAGCTAATTCCCTGGGGATGCAGACAGGCTCCCCAAAGCGGCAGCAAGCACAGACCAGGAATCAGAGGGAGACCCAGGAGCCTGGAGAGGGAAGGCTGGCTCACTGTGGCACCCTGGTCTGGCCCAAGCCCCCTTGTGGGAGCTACCAAGAGCACTCAGAGATCAGACTAGATCCCAACTTCCTAACCTAGCAACAAATGGAGAAGATAACTACTGGCCCAAGTCTTCAGGGAGGGAGGAGGGGAGGTCAGGGGAGGTGTCTGGACCATTGCCCTGTTCTCTTCCTCCTGCACCTGTGACCAGGGGCAAGATTTGTGACATTGGGCTTCTCCAGGGACTGTCAGGTGGGGGCTTGGGGGAAATCCATGGAGGGAAGGGAAATGAGATTAGGGAGAGGGTGCGCCTGCCAGCCTGGCTGCTTCGTGGTGAGAGCCCCAGGAGGGAGGAAATGCTTTGGGAATGGCTTTGTCCTCAGGGGGTCCTAAGGATGGCTGTCCTGACATCTGGCCCTGTCAAAGGAGAGGAGGGTCAGAAGCCGGGGTGGAAGCTTCTCTGAGCTTCAGTTTCCCTCTGGAGAATGGGAATAATAATTCACAGGTGCTGAGATCGTTTGGTGGCATGCGGGTCACTGACTCAGAAAGTTGACTCGATGCCAATTTGTCCCTCAATGATTTCCAGTTGTCACTATTCTGTCTGGGCTGAGAAGCCCATTCCTAGGAAGCACGGGCCCCTCCATTCTCCATGCTGCCCACCCTCACCCCCAGCTCAGAGGGGCTTTCCTTGCAACTTCCTCCGGAGGAAAAGAATGCAGGTAGCTGGGAGGTTTCCCCCAGGTTTGGTTTCCGTGCTGTCCGCAACCACGCTGTAGGCAAGCGACATGGCTTCCTGGGGCCTCAGTGCCCTCCTCTGAAGTAGGGCCAACAACAGTCCCAAGGGTTGGCCAGAGGAAAGAGGATCAGATTTTTCGAACAAAGGCCTTAGCTGTCTTAGCTGGGTTGGGGATGCACCTCCAGGCACAGCGCAGCAGGATCCACGATCCGGAGTCAGGGAGCACAGGGCGCCCAAGCACCCCAAGATCCCAGCAGGGGCGACAGGGACAGAGTGGCAGATACCTACCTCCCACATCAGGTTGTTGTTCTTGCAGATGTCCACGTGCTCCGGGGCGATGACACGGCCAGTGAAGGGGCCCATCTCCGTGCCCGCCTTGATCCACGTCTTGGAGAAGATGCCGAGGCCCTCGCCCGGGATGGAACTCTGCGCGATGATCACCTCCGCCGGCAGCACCAGGCTAGACAGCTTCTGCACCTCTGTGACCACCACGGGGACAGGGGGACTGGGTCAGAGCCTGAGGCAGGGGATGGTCGTCCCTTCCCGCCAGAGACTCAGGGCGGTCCCATCCGGCCAGAACCACCTCAGGCCTGCCCTGGAGTGACTCGGGAGAAGTCACTGGGGTGTGTGTTTGTGTGCGGTGGAGTGGGGGAGGCAGCGGCGGGGGCGGGGGTTGCTCGGCGCAAGAGTCGCCTCCGTTTGCAACCCAGGAATGTCTGTGCCCTCCGAAGCAAGAGGTGCTTTGGGGCTCGTTTCTAGGAGCTTTTATTGTTTTTATTTATTTACTTACTTATTTGGTTTCTCCACTAATTCTGAAAGCACCCACAACCTCCCTGCCCCCCACCCTGTAAGATTTAAGAAGGACTGTGCCCACCGCAGCGGGCGGCTTTACAAATGGGTAAACTGAGGCCAGCTTCCAGGAGGCGGTGATCCCCAAGCCTGAGATCGCCCTTCCGCGGGACAATCCGCGCTCACTGCGCGTTCCTGCTCAGAACACCGGGCGCTGTCAAAGGGCCCCGGATGCGGCCAGGAGCTCTCTTTTCTGGGGTGCGGGAGGCCCTGCGCCTCCCGCCGGCTGGCGACTGCGCTGGGAAGAGACCACAGGCTGCGGGCGGGGGGTGGTGGTGGGGCGCAGAAGCTCCAAAGGAACACGGGCTTCGGCGGGCCGCCTCGGGGCGCTCTCTGGGTGACCCCGGGCCCACCTCGGTCCTCCTCGCCGCCCCAGGATCCCAGGGGCCAGAAAGGGCGGCGCCGGATCCCCGCGAGCCCCTGAGGTCGCCTCTCTGAGCGGGAAAGAGCCCGGCGGCCCCCAGGCCCCCCACCCCCACCCATGCCCTTTCCGGGCCTGGCAGCCGGGAGTGGGGGCAGCGAGGCGCACAGGGACGGTCTCCGTGTCTTACAAGGTTCCCCTCTAAGCTACCTGGGAAAGTAGCCGGCGAGCGGGCCGGCTGAAAGCGGGGGGGTTCAACGGTGTCCATTGCGGCGCGGCCGGCAATTTGTCACGCTGTTAAAGTGATAGCATTCATTCGGCTCCATTCGAAAGAAATTGCTAATTCTAAATTCATTAGCCCTGGAAGAATGCTGTAGCAGTAAATTGTAGCTCAATGCGGAGAGGACTTGTTTAAAAGGGGCCGAGGAATTCCCCTTACAAAAAGGGGGGATTAGATGGTTGACATAGCGTGAATGGAAGTGGAATTAGTCTGCACGGTGAATTAAGAGAGGAACAGAAATCGTCACGGGGGAAGAGAGGGCGACGCGCAGAGATGCCAGCGCCGGGCAAAGATATTGTTCGCAGGTTGATGAATGAGGAATAAGAACTTGAGACATCTTAAAGAAAAGAAACTTTTCTGGCTCTCTCTTTCTCTCCCTCGCTCCCTCCGCGGCTTTCTCTGCCGGCCCGCCCGCCCTCCGCCCCCTCCCCAGCCCCCCTGCCTTTTAAAGTTCTCGGTTGAAGTGGGAACTTTCGCGGGTCAAGCCCAAGTTAACTAAATGAATTTTAAACCCCTTCTTTTTGAGTCAACTGCTATTACACGCCTAGTAAGGCTTTAAATGCCGGGAACCCGCCGGCTCAAAGGGGTGAGGGGCGGGCCGGGGGGGCGCCGGGGGCCGCAGGGCCCGGGCAGCCTGGACGCGGCGATCCCTTCTCGGAGCCGCCGGGGGCGCGGAGCGGCTTCCCGCCCCGCCCGGGCTTTGGCTGCTTGCGCCCAGGTTCGGCTCCCGGGAATCTGAGGCCCACCGAACAGCCGCGACGCCCCGTGTCCCTGCCGCGCCCCGTGCGTCGCCAGGACGGGAACCCGGCGCCGCCTGGAGGAGGCGGCGCGACCGGCCTCGACGGCGCGACTCACCGCCGGAGAAGGACTGCGCCAGGACCTCGGCGGTGAAGGCTGTCTTGGGGCTGGCGTGGTGGCTCTTGTCCTCGAAGAGCTGCTCGCCCAGCACGTTGCGCCAGCGGCCGTACAGGAAACTGTGCAGGATGTCGGAGGTGATGACCTCGGCCAGCGCCAGCCCCGGCGCCTTCAGCCCGGTCTTGAGCACCAGGGCCTCAGCCGGGAGCACGGAGCCCATCATGGGCGGTCCGGGGCTCGCCGGCGCCGGGGACAGACGGCCGGGCGGACACGGGGATGCGGCGGGCGAGAGGGGAGCGCAGGAGCGAGAGAGGAGGGCTGTGACGGAGGAGGAGGAAGAGGAGCAGGGGGAGGACGGGGAGGAGGAGGAGGAGGGGGAGGACGCAGGAGGGAGCGGGAGGCGAGGCGGGCTGGGAGGAAAGTGAACGAGGGGGAGCGAGGCGGAGAGGGAGAGAGAGATGGAGAAATCAGCAGAGGTGGCAGAGGCGGCGCGGAGGGCTGGAGACGCAGGGGTGGAGGCGGAGGCGGGTGCGGGGGGGTGCAGGGCGGGTGGGAGGCGGGCGGCTGCAGAGAAACGGCGGCGAGGGGTTCTGGGACGCGCGCTCGCCTCTCGCACACCCGGCCCGGTCGGTCTTCGCCTTGGCAAAAGCTCAGCGCCTTTATAGGAGCCGCAGTGACCCTCCTAATTGGTTATTAATGACCCCCTGACGTCGGACAGACTTGTTGTACCCGGCCGGGCTCGAGGAGCCCTCGTCGCGAGAGCTCAAGGGGCGGGGGCGCGCCGGCCGCTCCGAATTGTCCCTTTTCGCTCCTCCCGCCCCTCCCTGGCCCTTCCTCTCCCCCCACCCCTTCCTCCTCCTCTCCCCGTGGGAAGCCGCGGGCTGGGAGGGAGGCTCAGCCCCCGGCGAGGAGAGGAGGGGATGAGCAGGGGAGGGGGGCGCGGGGAGGCTCGCTTGGGCTCCAGGGACCGGACTGGGCAGGAGGGACGCCTGGCCTTGGGCCCTGCCGGCCAGACGCTCACCCAGCAGTCCAGGGTGGATCTGCGCTCCTCATCCCTGCCTGCGGCATTCACCTCCCCTAGGCTCCCTGGCCCTCCTGGCCAGCGGGGCTCTCTGGAGCACCGAGCTGGGCTCCAGAACGGGGGCTGCGCTGCTCTCCTGATGCAGACCGCGCTTGCCAGAGCCGGCCGCTTCGCTTCAACCGGGCTACTAAACCACCCCGTTCGCAGCTGGCAGCCCAGTGTGAAACTCTTCCCCGCGGCCAGGGCTGCAGGGAGGGGCTGCAGCCCGCATTGGGGCTGGGCCCTGCCCTAGGCGGTGTCGTGGGCAACGGGCTCCGACTCCGGCAGGCTGGGGACAGAAATCCGCACAGGCCGTGGGTTGCCCAGAATAGGTTTTTCTGATGGATATGGGAGGGGGATGGAAAAGGGTCCCCGGCCAGTTCTGAGTGGGAGCAGCCCTGCTCCAAAGCCAAGGATCTCCGAAACTGCAGGCGGTGCCCGCGGGCCTTGAAGCTCTGGCCTCCCAGCTCCTTCGCTCAGCTGCGACCTCGGGGAGACCTCTGCATTCCGCACTCCTTCTTTCTTGCCTCCTAGTTCTCCTTCTTTCTCTTCTGGCCTCCCCCTTCTCTCCCCTCCTCCCAACTGCCCCCCCCCCCCATTCCACCAGGATGCTTTCTGCGCACAGGTTCCAAGGCACCCAGGGCGCCAGCACCGTGTTTCTCCATCTCTTTCCCGTGACAAGGAGCTGCTGAGCCCGGCGCCTAGGAGGGAAAGCCAACGCTTCCTGCAGCCTTTGCTGACTTCTTGGGTTAGCCTCAAGCCCCCGACTCCAGCCCTAGACACTCGAGGGGCATCATGGAGACACCTCTCACCCTCCCTGCAATTTCAGATTCTGCTAGCAGATCCCAGTTTTCTGGACCCTCGGGGCAGGGGTTGGGCTTACGGGGTAGCTGGAGGAATCAGACACTCCACGCTTTCTCCGCAGCATGGGGCCTTGGGCAGATGGTCAGGGGCCTGGCCTTCCCATAAGGAGTCACTGTCCTCACACCCCTTGGCAAAGAACTCCTTCTGCGGGGTGGTGGGGGTGGCTGTCTTGGCTTTTACTAAGTCATCCTCACACCTGGCCACCACGGACCCCCGGCCTTGCGGGCCCAGTGCCAGCCAGTGGTCTCTGCTGTCCCAGTGTCCACATCCGGACATAGAGCAAGGAAGGCGGCAACCGCCGGCCTTCAGACACAGAGCCCCCGTGAGCCTGGAGGTGATGCCCAGAGGAGGCAGCTCTGGGCACAAGGCACGACCGTCGGGCTTGGCGCCAGCAGAGGGCAGCCCTGCAGAGGAGCCCGCGCAGCTTGCGGGTTAGGGTCCCGGAACCTCAGATCCCTTCCAGATGCCATCAGCGAGTCACCACGGGCTCAGGTTTGAGCGGGGGGGCTCCGCCAGAGGGGGCCGAGGGAGTCCGAGTCTGGGTGCCTCACCCACACCTGGACCTTGCCTTCTACAAAGACTTGGTGGAGGGGGAAATGCGCCAAGGCGAAGGAGACTCCATGGGGAGCACCGCCCAGAGCTTGGAGCTCAGTTCTCAAGGCTGGCAGCCATCCTCGACGCCTCCGGGAGATGAAGGGAGGAGGAGGACTGCTGAGCGTCCTTGGGGCCGCTCTTCTCTCTGGGCCTCGGTGTCCCTGTCTGCGCAACGGTTTAGGTTGGACTTTGTGAACTGAGATTTCTTCCCACCTTGCCCCGTTTTGGGTCAGGTCACTTTACTCTGAAAGCCGAGAGGATTTTGTCAATTGCCCGGGCCACACCCCAGAGAAAAGCCCTAAAGGTCTGTGCATACTTCCAACCATGGGCACAGCTTTTGGGACCTGCACACCAGCTCGGGGTCAGAAGGTGAAGGACCGAGGGGTCCAACGGCAACTAGGGAGCCCTACTCCTTTCCCCCGGACCAGAACTCCTAGGCAGCGATGCTGCGGGCACAACGGAAGCGCGGCTGGGGACAGCTTTCCAGCTCCCGCGCCCGCCAGCCCGGTGCGTCTCCACTGTGCGCTCAAATTCTGTGCTTCTGATCCAGCCGCAGACCCACCTGGACTGCGCGCCGGGGAAAGGAGACCTATAGGGAGCGCCCCAGTCTCAGGGCCCATTGGAATTGGGGAGCAAGCCCGGTGCGCCGAGATTGCCAAGGAAGATACTGCACGCTCCGGAGTTTCTTCGCGGCTGAACCCTGTGGTTTTCCGCGGGGCCCAGCCGAGGAGTGCGCCCGCGCCGCAGCCCCCTACCCTACCCCAGCCCGGCCGGAGCTCGCAGGCGCCGCCCTTGTCGCGCCTGCGGGCCGCCGTTCCGAGATCTCTTTAATATTCATGGGCGTTAATAGAGAGGCCCCCAGTATATCGGTCCATTGTGGGCGGCTCGTAGGGCTTGAATAGGCCCCGGCCCTCTTTCTTCGGCGCAGCTTCCCGAGGGGCCGGGCCAGGAGTGAATGGCCCCGCTTCCCGCCCCGCGCCCCCTCCCCCTTGCGGGAAGAACATCTTTATCCCCGCCGCCGCCGCCGCCGCTGCCGCCCCGGCCCCCATTCACGCGGCCCCAGCTCCGGGCGGAACGAATCAATCGGCCGCGGCTCCTCGGAGGTCATCCGCGTGGCCCGGGCTCCCCCTTCTCCCGGAGCCCACGGGAGTGGAGAGAGGGAGTCGGACGCAGGCCGAGGGACCCACGGACTGAGGGACACTTGGGGAGGGGCGGCAAGGGCCGGGGAGCCCCGGGAGGGGGGTCCGGCCCTGAGCAGGTGAAGCGGGACTCAGGGTCCCACCGCCGCCCGACGCTGGCCGATTTCTACCTGTTGCCCCGCACGGAGCGGAGCGCGGAGAGAACGGGGGCCACGGCGCCAGGTCCTCCGGAGGCACCGGCGCGCGGCCCCCGGGGCCGGCGGCAGCACCCTCGAGCCTCGGGATCCGGGGTGGGGGGGGCGGCCCGGGGCTCCCCAGGCCCCGCGGCCCGGCCCGCAGGGCACTTTCGTTCTCGCCTCTGCGCCCGGGCTCAGCTCGGGGACGCCCCGGTCCAGACAGCGCGCCTCAGCGGGGCGTTCCGAGGGGAAGCCGGGCTCCCGGCTCCCGCGCCCTCACTCAGCTGCCCCGACTCGGGTGGAGGGGGGCGCGGGCCGGTCAGGCGGGGCCGAGCGCCCGGGTCCCCGCCCCTCCCGCCCCGCCGGCCCTCGGAGCAGCAGAAAGGAGCCCATTGTCCGCCGGGAAATACATTTTTGGGGGCCGAGTGAAAGCCCGTCTTTCTTTTGAACTTTAGAAGAAAGTCTTCTGCCCTCGCCCCTCGGAGGGAGAGATTTGTCTCCGCTCCCGGGGCCCCCGCGCGCCTCCTCCTCACGAAACATCTGCCGGGGGAAAATCCACCCTGGAGGGCAGATCGCGCCCGCTCTAAGCCCCGCGAACTCATTAAAAAGATATTAGCGGCGGGGGCAGGTCCCGCGCAGGTATCGATCGGCCGGAACGAGCCGAGGAAGAAAAGGCCAAGAATGCGGTCGCGCCGCGCCCCGACCCCCTCCCCGGCTCCCCCGGCCCCCCGCGCCCCAGCCCCGCGGCGGCAGTGGGGCCCCCGCGCGGTCTGCAGCGGCCGGCGGCCTCCGGCGGCGGCTCGCCCCCTCCCCCCGGGCTCCCCCTGCCTCCCCGCGCCCGGCTCCTCCCGCGGCTCCCCTCCTCGGCTCGCCACCGCCGGCCCGCGCTCCCCCGCGCGCGTCGCTCGCCTTCCCCCGAGCGCTCTCCTCTCTCGGCCGCGCTCCGGGCCCCTCGCCGTTGATCTCACACCTTCTCCGCTTCCTCCTCCCGTTTCTCTCCAGTGCAGAGTCTCAGTCTTTCGGGGCCCAGTCCCGCCGCGGCCCAGGAAAACTGCTGCCTCTCGTGGGGCCCGCGTGTCCCCCGGCCCCGTTCCCACGGGAGGGTTCAGGGCTCCAGGGCGCTCGCGCCGGCGCCTGCTAAGGCCCGACGGGCTGCTAAGACTACGGTTTCATTAGACGTGACTCGGGCCGGGCCTGCCCGGGGGCTGCCACTCCGCAGCGCCTTGAAGAGGGACGGAGCCCCCACCGCCCCCCCAATCTCGTTAGCCTCCCCGGCCCGGCCCGGGAGAGACAAAGGCGCGCCCCTGGGCCCAGGTGACTGGCACGCGAGCCTCTCTGGGCGCTGAGGGCGGGGACCGCCCCCTCCCTTCCTGGCGCCTCCCGGGCGCCACTCAAAGCCCAGGCCCGGGCCCCCAGCCCCGCGGGTGCCAGTGCCCAAGTCCGAGTGATGAGGGGTGAGTGTGGCGGGGCCAAAGGGAGGAACAGTCGGGGTGAGGGACACGCGCTGCCGAGCAGGAGACGGACAGGGCTCCCGGGGGCAGTGAGGGGCGGAGATGGAGGGAGACTGAGGCAAAGAGAGGCGGAGATGGAAGGATCCAGATGACAAAGTCTGGTACGCGGAGACACAGGGCTATGTAGCGAAGAGAGAAGGCAGAGCAGGAATTCAAAGTGCGTGAGGCTTTCTGAGACTTCTGAGAGCTAGAGAGGTGACCTGGGAGCAGGAAGAGGGAGGACAGGGGCGCTGGGCACAGACTTAGGGTGGTGGTGTCTGGGGAAAGCAGGCAGTCAGGATGAGGAGAGCAGAAGGCAGGCTGGGCAAGGCGGGAGAAGGGCTCGCTCCTCCCTCCCCGGCTGTCTCCAGGCCCTCTGCTGCAGCCCCTCAACTCTCCCCAGTTTCCTGCCCTTGGGAGTCCTGGGGCAGCCAGAAGGAATGCCCAGATCCCCCCTCCCCCCTTCCTTCTCTAGCTGCCTTGCCCCCCAGGCGTCCAACCCGCCTAGCCTTCCTCCACATCTCTACTGCCCGCCTCCCAGTCCTTGCACCTGCTAGCCCTCTGCCTGGGATGCCCCCAGAGTGGAGAGGACTGGGGCAGACGGGCCCCTGTGCTGGTGCCCCTCACGTCCTGCAGGGTGCCACCCACACCCTACATGGTCCTCACAGAGATCCCAAAGACCCTGGTCATTCCTTTGTCCAACAAACACTTACCGAGTGTCCACTGTGTGCCAGGCTCTACGCAAGGCCCTGGGGTACCCAGCTGACCAGGGCAGACCCAGTCCTTGCTTTCTCAGACCAGCGTCCAAGAGTGGTGGTGGTGGGGTGCACGCTGGTGGGACTAGAGGTGGTGACAGCCTGTTTGGGGCCTGTCTGGTAGCTCTGATGCTTCTGTTCAAGCTGATCTCATCCGCAAAATGGGAACAAGAGCCCTGCCTTGTCTCACAAAGCCTGACGTGCCCTGGCGGGTGAGCTCACACTTAAGAGATGCCTGTGGTTGTCATTCCTATTACTGTCCCCTCTCCAAAAACCTGACATGGATCCTCGGGGCCCATCAGGAGATGCTCCAGACCCTGGACCCTGAGGATGTGAGTCCAATCCTGGCTCCGGCAGGTACTGGCAAGTTCCCCTCCTTGAACCTCAGTTTCTTCATCTGCAAAATGGCGATCATAATAGGCTGGGAGGGCTGTCCTGTGGAAGAAAAGACATCATGCATGAAAAGCTCATAGGATAGAACATGTGCTTCCTCTATGGAAAATATTAGCAACTTCACCACATTTAAAAAGTAACACAGGGCCATGCTTGAAAATTGGGGAAATATGAAAGCACTAGGTGGGTACCAAATGTGGCCCCTGGGACACTGAGAAATGAAACCAGATGCATTTATCCACACCCACCTCTATACCTGCCCCCTCCACCCACTTTACCACTCCCACCTCTCCCTTCCTCTCTGTCCAGAGTCTGACTTGGGGCAAATTTGGGAGGATAAACTTATTTGAAGACCAGTTAAATAAGTTGTAGTTACAATGAAGGGGAAATTTACTGTTTCCGACGTCCAGTACGTCACAAACTGTATTCATTCTGGAGGCTTCTGGACCCTCCGGACTCTCAGATCATCATGTGTCTATTCTAATTATGGAAGTAATTATGCAAATGTTAAAAGCACACTTACAGTGTGCCAGGCTGGATCGGGAGTTTAGGGCATTGAACAAGGCGGGTTGTGTCTTGTAACATCAGCCCAGCCCTGGCAGCCTCTGGTCCCTGAGGATTTTGGTTAAAGGTGAATGAATTGGTTCAGGGGTGCCTGGGTGGCTCAGTTCGTGAAGCAGCAGCCTCCCGCTCAGGTCATGATCCCTGGGTCCTGAGATTGAGTCCCACATCCTGGGAGCGGGTTTTCCCGAGCGAGCGGGCACCTCCACAGATCCCAGGCCACACTTCAAGATGTTGGCCAGGGTCGTGGAATTCAAGCCTCAGATCCTTGTTCTCCAGCTGGTTGGAATGTCTCTTGCTCCCACTTCTGTGCTAGTTCCATGTCTCCCCCCCATGAATTGTGAGACTCACTCTTATATCCCCAGATGAGGGGTTCAAATCTTCAAATGCGTGCTAAGTAGTAAAACGCTTTCTCCAGATGAATGCTTATGAAGAAGTCCGATTTATTTATTTATCGATTTATTTATTTGACAGAGAGAGCACGAACAGGGGGAGTAGCAGGCAGAGGGAGAGGCAGGCGCCCGCTGAGCAGGGAGCCCGACGTGGGGCTCGATCCCAGGACCCCAAGATCATGACCAGAGCCGAAGGCAGACGCTTAACCGACTGAGCCACCCAGGCTCCCCTGAAGGAATCTAATTTAGAAAATAGATATAGGACTTCATGTTGAGAACTTGGAAATCATCATTCTGGTCCTTACAACAAGAAAAAGCTGATGTTCTGGAAATCAGCGATTTTTTAAGGAAGTATCGAGAACTGAGGTTGCAAGGCAAAGGGTCACCTTGGGGGTGGACGGGGGGGGGCGACAGGGGGGCCTGGAGGACCCCAGGGAGGACCTGTGTACCTGGAGCAGGACTGCCGAAGCCACAAACTTGTAGGAACACTTCATGGCAATTTTGACAAATTGTTGGAGGCTGAGTGGGGAATAGTATCCCAGTGAGAAACTCCTGTAGTCGCCAGTCTTAGGGGGAGGCACATTTGCATGGGTTTTTTTGTTGTTGTTGGTTTTTTTGTTTGTTTTGTTTTTTGTTTTTTGGGGGTTTTTTTGCCTCCAGGAACCCCATCGCATTCTCCAGGAGAAGATCTGAGAAGACTTGCTAGTGTCCCTGCCATAAACGAGGAGGGGAGAGACAGCCTGGTGAAATTCACCCACAGCCTTATCCCAAAATTGGGGAAGGGAACTCTCCTCTCCCTCCAGCCCCTTGCAGACTTCCTGTCTCATGTGAGGGAAAAACAAATGAACACACGAAGTTAGCAGGACATAGGGCTTCTAAGAATTTGCTTGGAATTCCTGCAGCCCGAGAAGGCTGTGGTAGGCAGGTGGGGAAAGCTCTTTCACTGGAGAAACAGCCCTAAGAGCCAGACCCACTAAGAGACTGACGTAGAATTGGCGATCCTGCCCCTCCCCCGCGCACCAGCAGAGCTCCGGAATACCGGGGCGGGTTCCAGCAGATACAGTAGCAAGATTCTATCTGAGAGGTTGGAGACAGGGAAACCCCAAGTCAAGAGAGGAGTTAGGAAAACACACGGGAGAATTTGAGGTCATGGACACCCGTAACTACAGCAAACATTACACAGCCTCACTCCCAGGGGAACTCAGGACCCGCTCACCCTAAAAGCCTATTTATTTACCCGAGTTCCTGTGCCCTGATACAGCATGTTTGGCTTTCAACAAAAAATTATAAAGCATGCCAAAAGGCAAGAAAAAACACAGTCTGGAGAGACAGAATGAGGATCAGAACCAGACTCAAATATGACACCAGTACCAGAATGATCAGAGAAGGAATTTAAAATAACTGTGATTAATATGTTGGGGGCTCTAAGAGAAAAAGTAGGCAACTGGGGTGCTTGGGTGGCTCAGCCTGCTAAGCGTCCAACTGTTGATTTCAGCTCAGGTCATGATCTCACAGTGGAGAGATCGAGCCCCGCCTCGGGTTCCACACTGGGGGTGGAGCCTGCTTGAGATTCTCTCTCTCTTCCTCTGCCCTTCCCCCTGCACACAAGCACTCTTTCTCAAAGAAAAAGTGAAAGTGGGCAACATGTGAGAACCGATGGGCAATGGAAACAGAGAGATGGAAACTCTAAGAATTGAAAGGGAATGCTGGAAATTAAAAGCAGGGTAACAGAAATGAAAACGGCCTTTGGTGGAGTCCTCAGTAAGCTGGACGGGGCTGGGGAAGGAATCAGCGAGCTTGAATATGTGTTGAGGAAAACACTACCAAACTGAAGTGCAAAGAGAAAGAAGAATGAAAGAAACGACAGGAGAGCCAAGAACTGTGGGACGATTTCAAAAGGTGCAACATATGTGTAATTGCCATAAACACCAGAAGGAGAAGAGGGAGAGGTGGGGGCAGAAGGAATGTTGGAAGGGATAACGGCTGAGGACTTTCAAAAATTACTGACAGGCAGCAAGCTACAGATCCAGGAAGATCAGAGAACATTAAGCAGGACAAATAATAATTTTTTTAAAAAGCACCCAAAATAGGGGTACCTAGGTAGCTCAGTCAGTTAAGCGTCTGTCTTCAGCTCAGGTCATGATCCTGGGGTCCCAGGATCGAGCCCTGCATCAGGCTCCCAGCTTAATGGGGAAGCTGTTTCTTCCTTTCCATCTGCCTGCTGCTCCCCCTGCTTGTGCTCTCTCTCTGTGTCAAATAAATAAATAAGATCTTTTAAAAAATCACCCCAAATAACACAAACAAAAAGAAACAAAACCAATAACAAAATCCCAATCCACAGAAAATACCAAACTCCCCCATAATATAGGCAACCTGCAGAAAACCAACGGAAGCAGGTTCCAGTGGCTTTTAGGTAGCAATAGATTGACAAGTTCATGTTTACGGTCTGTGCTTGCTGGGTGGTCAGTCAACAGCAGCAGTGAGGCTGATGAGAGACTCAAAAAGAGTTAAGGGCTGATGATTTCATGTGAGCCTCAATGTCCGCATTCTTTGTGAACTGGTTGCATGGTATGGGTGTGATTCTTTTTTTTTTTTTTTTTTTTAAGATTTTATTTTATTTGACAGACAGATCACAAGTAGGCAGAGAGGCAGGCAGAGAGAGAAGGGAGGAAGCAGGTTCCCTGCTGAGCAGAGAGTCCGATGTGGGGCTCGATCCCAGGATGCTGGGATCATGACCTGAGCGGAAGGCAGCGGCTTTAACCCACTGAGCCACCCAGGTGCCCCATGGGTGTGATTCTGATTCAGACAAATAAGCGGTTGTTAGTTACTATAGTTATTTGAACTGCTGACCTTGTCCTCTTACATACTTTTCTTTTATTTTTTAAAAGATTTTATTTATTTATTTGACACAGAGAGAGTATAAACAGGGGGAGTGGCAGCGAGAGGGAGAAGCAGGCTCCCACCAAGCAGGGAGCCCAATATGGGGCTCGATCCCAGGACCCCGGGATCATGACCTGAGCCAAAGGCAGATGCTTAACCACCTGAGCCACCCAGGTGTCCTACACGTAAAAATTCTAAACAAAATTATGAGCAATTCAACCTGATGATATATAAGAAGTACTGAAAATATATTATGACCAAGTGAGGTTTATTCTAGGAATGCAAGGCTGGTTTAAAATTTGACCGTCGAAGTAATTCACTGTGTTAAAATTAAAATGGAGATAAATCACGTGATGATTTCTAGAGATGCAGAAAAGCATTTGAAAAATTCAGCGCCCCAGTCATGATAAAACTTTTGGCTAATGAGAAACAGAAGGGAACTTCCTTATCTGATAAAATGTATGTATAACAAATGTACCACAAACATAAATAATGGTGAATTATTAAAAGTGTTCCCTCTGAGACTGTGGATGAGACCAGCCAGGATGCTCATTGTCACTGCATTTAGAGAACAATGCACTGGAGGCCTTGGACAGGGCAGTAAAACAATCAATTTTTTTTTAAAAGATTTTATTTATTTATTTGACAGAGATCACAAGTAGGCAGAGAGGCAGGCAGAGAGAGAAAGGGGGAAGCAGGCTCCCTGCTGAGCAGAGAGCCCAATACAGGGCTTGATCCCAGGACCCTGGGATCATGACCTGAGCCGAAGGCAGAGGCTTTAACCCACTGAGCCACCCAGGTGCCCTAAACAATCAATTTTTTAAAATGGCATAAGGATTGGAAAGGAAAAAAATAACACCATTGTTACTCATAAATGACATGATTTGGAACATAGAAAATCCAGATGAATCTACAAGCTCTTCTAATAGATAAAGAATTCAAGTCAAGTCATTGGAATCCAGGTTAATATATTTAAAAACTGTATTTCTAAAACCAGTGATGAAGAAATGAAAAATGAAGTTTAAAAGGTACCAATTTCAATAACAGCCAAACATCAAAGCCCCAGGAATAAATGGAAGGAAAGGGGTGCAAGACCTCTCCACTGACAGCTCCTAGAATTCTAGAGAGAAAGCAAAGAATGAAACAAAAGAAGGGATATACCATGTTCATGGAGTGGAAGACTGCCTGTCGTTGGGTTTTGATTCTTCCCAGATTGATGCATACATTCAGGGCAGTTGTTCTAGTCATTTCCTGGCAGCTTTGAGCACATCGTGGGGCACAGGGGATTGATAAATGAATTCTAAAACTTACCTAGAGGGACGCCTGGGTGGCTCAGTGGGTTAAACGTCTATCTTCCGCTCAGGTCATGATCTCAGGGTCCTGGGATCGAGCCTTGCATTGGGTTCTCTGCTCAGCAGGGAGCCTGCTTCCCCCGACCCACTGCCTGCCTCTCTGCCTACTTGTGCTCTCTCTCTGTCAAAATGAATAAATAAAATCTTTAAGAAAATAAATAAAATCTACATGGGCTTGCAAAGGGCTGAGGCCTAGCTAAGACAAGCTTGAAGAACAACAGAGGTAAAGGACTCACCGTGAAGGCACAGCCACTAAGATAGCGTTGTATTGGCACAAAGATAGACACGCAGATTGAAAAAAGTGGGAATGCCGTTGTAACATATTCGAATGCCCAGCGTGTTTAAAAAATGATAGCCAAAAAATTCTAAATACATTTAATGTATTTTATTGGAATTTGAATCCAACAACAGTGGAACACTTGACCCCAGCCTCACACAACTTGGAAACCTCTGGTGTGGTCTAATTCCCATGGAAGGGACACTGAGGGGTGTGACCTGTTCCAGTCACAGAGGAGGTCAGCCGTCCAAGTAGGGAACACAAGCCAGGCCTCTGGGCTCTCCATGTGGCTGTTTGCTCCCCTTGAGTGAAGAAAAGGCAGGTTTGGGGAAGAACTTGTTAATACATACACTCAGATGGGTTGACCTGTGGGATGTTATCCCTAGAAGGAAACCCTGAATCCCAGGCCTGTCACCACCCCGATCTTCATTGTCATCCTTCTCTTAAGCACAGCTGAGAGCACCCGACGACACCCCAGGGAACTGAAGGTACATGGATTTCTGGAGGGTTGTGTGAACTCAGAGCAAGTGCAGCTGGGACAGTGGGGGGCCCAGGCAGATCCCCCAGCAGGGGTTCGGGCTTCCTGGGAAGATTAGAGAGGCTGCTGTGAGAAGGGGAGACACAAAGGATCAGAATCCTTTCTCGTGTGCTTGAAGGAGGATTGCCTTATCATCACCTTGCAGGCCAGAATTCGGCAGCCTGGATCCACTCGAGGGCTGGCCAAAGTCGTCTCCCGCACAGCTGCGGCACATAGCGATGTGTGTGTGTGGGGGGAGGGGGTCCTGACTTCTTCCAGAGTCGTCGCACCTGCCCTTGGGGGCCGTTCTTTCCTAATGACCTAGCTGTCGTGGCTTCAGGGGACCAGCGAGCTAGACCGGGGTCACAGAATCCTGGGGAGACCAGGAGAGCCCAGAAGCAGCTAGAGGGTCAGTGGTGAGGATGATACTTTTTTTCGGATCACACACTCAGCTTGTGGCATTCCTCGTGGAATAGAAAAAGCCACGGGAGCGGTCAGAAGCCCTGGGATCGGGGCGCCTGGGTGGCTCAGTGGGTTAAGCCTCTGCCTTCAGCTCAGGTCATGATCTCAGGGTCCTGGGATCGAGCCCCGCATCAGGCTCTCTGCTTGGTGGAGCGCCTGCTTCCCTCTCTCTCTCTGTCTGCCTCTCTGCCTACTTGTGATCTCTGTCTGTCAGATGAACACATAAAATCTTAAAAAAAAAAAAAAAAGAAGAAGAAGAAGAAGAAGAAGCAGCCCTAGGCTCAATTATTACTAGGAGCTGCTGTGTTTTGAGTTCTCATTATGAGGCAGGGGTCAAGTGCTTTACCTATTTGTCATTGAATCTTAGCTCAGCCCATGACCAGGTAAATAGCTCTTATCTCCACACTGCAGATGGAGAAACGGAGGCATAGAATGTTACATGATTTGTCTTTGGTCATAGCCTTTGAGTGGTGGGGACAGTGCTCACACCGAAGCTTGAGGGGTGCCTAGGTGGCTCAGTGGGTTAAGTGTCTGACTCTTGATTTCAGCTCAGGTCTGGATCTCAGGGTCCTGAGATCGAGCCCCACATTGGGCTCTACTCTGAGCCTGGAGCCTGCTTGAGATTCTCCCTCACCCTCTGCCCCTCCCCTGCTCACGTACACGTGCATTCGCTCTCTAATAAATAAAATAGAAACAAAACAAAACAAACAAAAACCCCAAGCTTGAGTGTCCACACCTTTATCCCCTGCGCTCTGCTGCCCCAGGTGGACCGAACCTGTTGGGTCCCTCTAGAACCAAGTTAGTTGGCCTTTGCCCACGTGCCATTTCTGTCCACGAACGTGGCCACGCGGGCAGGTTTTGCAGTCAGACTGAGGTCTGAGCCCGGGCGCTGCCACCTCATGCCCATGGCATGACCCTAGCAAGAACCCCTTCAAACCTGTTTCCCTGTCTCTAACAGGAGCCCCAAGAGTAGTGGGGTCCTCTGCGGAAAGTAAGATAGTTGATTCTCCTTGTGTGCGGTGTGGTCGCATTCTACAAGACCTCGGAGAACCGGGATCCGTGAATATGGCACCATCACTCCCAGTGGGGCGTGCAGAGTTGGGGTCCTTCTAGCCTCTGGTCACAACTTTTCATCAATCAGTACATAACTGTGTTTTACGTGTGTTTCTGTTTAAAGGCGCCTTGCCTAATACGTATTGTCGATTCCTGAAGATCAAACTCACGGCCAACCGCACGGTAACTCGTGGCTGACACAATTTACGTGTCACGCGGTGTCCACGTGGGAGTGCCAGACTCCCGGCACTGTGCTTGGGGGCCATTTTAAGCAGCAAAATCACCGACAGAAAGCAGAGACGTTGCAAAATTGTGGCACTAGATAGACAGCAAGGCGGACACGTGCTTATGGCCCGAGAGCCGTGACATGTGGGCGGCGGGGGGTTGTCCTCGGTTAGAAACGTGCGCAGAAACATGTGCATTGGGCAACTCAGATTTGCTGAGAATGACTGCAGGAGCGCGGGACGGGGGGGATGTGCTTTAAGATTGTAAATAAATTTCAGCGAGTATGTGAATTTGTAAATACGGAATCCAAGACGACGATCGACTGTGATGGACTTATAGGGCCTGGCCCAGGCTTGACACTAAATACTAACCTTTCAGGCCATTTCCCCCCTCCACGGACCGCCTCACTTGGTGGTGACTGCAGTGTCCCCCCCCCCCCCGAGAACAGCCATTAGGCTCTCGAATGAAACCCTACATGAAGCCCAGCCTAGAACTTGGCACAGAACCCGCCCCTACACTCGCGTGAACGAGAGCAAGTCGCTTAGCTTCAGACTCTGAGCCCTCGTCTGTGAACGGGGAACGGTCCTGTCTACCCTCCAGGGTGTGGAGACCCTCAGCAAAGGAGATGCCTGCCAAGGACCAGAAGCGCCCGGCTAGGTGCTCCTGGAAGGCCCTCGGGACAGAGACCAGCAAGGCTCCCCATCGTTTCCGCGGTTCATTGATGAGGGCTGGCTTTACTTCCCCCTTCCGACCCACACGAGGCACGGACCCTGGGCCAGCACCCCCTTCGGAACTGTGTCAAGCCACTTTCTGGCCATTAATCTCTGAGAGTCTGTCAGGCCCATTTGCATTAGCCTGTCTGCAAAAAACCCCAGCTGGGCCCCAGCGGACCAGAAGTGGGGCTTGGGAAACCAAGCTGCTGTAGCCAGCTAGGAGCGGAGGCTCCGACGTGTCCCAGCGCCCTCGTGGACCAGCTCCTGCCTCATGCCATCTGTGCCCCAGCCAAGCCTCCGGGGTGGGGGTGGGGGGAGAGAGCTGTAGGACATCATGGGGTGGCCACCCCTTAGAGGGGACACGGAAAAGACACCACCTCCTACCTGACGAGAGGACAGGGATGCTGATGGAGGACGCTGGCTGGAGCACTCCCCACCACTACCCCGAAACTCTGGGGTCGGATGGGAACAGCCCAGCCCCCCCGTCCTGGAACCCGGAACTCGGACCCCGGGGCAGCGGGCAAAGATGGAGGGCGCATGCGTGGTGGTGGGTGGGAGGCCGGGGGCCGAGTTCTGAGGACAGACTGGGCCCCTGCCCCGCCCCGCCCCGCCCCCACCTCCCCAAACACAGACTTGTCCTTTCCGTGATGACCGTGCAGCTTTCTTAATGGAACACAATCGCTGAACCTGGTACATTTCAAGCACTTTAGCCTTCCAGGACACCAGACTGCTGATGAAAACCATCTTCTGTGGGCGCCATGTTAATGAGAGGCCAAATTTCATATGCTTGCAAACTTTCCCCCCTGCCTCCTGCTGTCCTGGACCCCGCCTTCCCCCGCCTCAATAAAAGATTGCATCAGAGAGAGAGAGAGAGAGAAAGAGGGAGAGAGATTTCCATAATTTATAGTATGGGCATTTCACTGGGGACAAGCGCTAATCTGTACTTACCGATACATTTAAGAAAATGCATCCTCTTGCAAGCCTGCAGCATTTATGACTCTTGGCACAAACCGCAATGCTCAGTCTTCAATTAAGGGACACCTTAGGGTTCATTATCACACAATCGCTCCCTGTGAACCATGCCAAATGCTGTTTTGGCACAGAGCTTGGAAGATGAATTAGAAGGAAGTCTTCTCTGTAATGCCCTCTCCCCAACTCCCATTTCCATCATCAGCGTTTATGCCCTCCTCCTGCTCGCCCCTCCTTCTTTCCAAGTGGCTTTTACTATTCAATTTCTCAACGTCAAACTCGATTCTCTGGAGGTGTAGTTAAAGATGCCACTGCTCCTTTTTGTCTTCCGGCTCTCAACAGGCCTCAGACCGGCTGCAGATAGGCGGCTCTCCACACCCCTTTTCGGCCTCAAGGAGCCACAGATGCTTTTTTTCCCTTCCTCTTAGAGCGTAGGGTAGAAAAAAGGGACCTCAACTGGAGACACACACACCCTCACACACACCCACAGCCGTAAGGAGGGCTCTGCACGGGATCCTCCCAGCACCGGGCGTCTAAATGAGACGACACACATAAAGCTGGCAGCAAAGGCAGGGCATTTCCAAACGGGGAAGTCGGGAGCTGTGTTGGAGCCGGTTGCTTCAACGGACCAGAAAGGAAGGAGGAAAAAGGAGGAGTCGAAGGCTCTTCCTTGATACCCTCCAGAGAAGGGCCCCCACTGTCCCGCTGTGTGCTGAATCCACTAGAGCCTCCCTGAGTTACACCTCCGGGAAAGGAGGACCCTCCTTTTGTTTCCATGATGGAAACACCAAAAGCAAATGAGCACCTCTGCGGGCACTTTCCAGCCCTCCTGGCGACCCTGGGCCCCCCCAGCGTGGCCCGGGGCCCAGAGTAAATGCCTCCTGGCGTGCCAGGAGGGAGCAGCCCAGGCAGCCGCAGCCAGAGAAGACTGTGGGAGGACGGCAGCGGCCCAGTGCGCCAGGCCAAGACAGCCCTACCTTCTGCGCCAGGGAGAGGGGGTGTGTGTGTGTTGGTGGGGAGCGGGTGGAGGGAGGGGGCGAGCTGACTCAGTTATGGGAAGTGAGCTGATCCAGCTGCGGGAGCTGGTCACAACCTCCCTTAAATGAAGCTTCCAGCTCCCCTTCCCCTGACAGCGCCTCTGCGCGAGGACACTCGTTATTGACGTCTCAGTGTCACACCCACGTCAAGAGCCGCTTAGACGTGACAGGTAAGAGGGGCTGATGGTAATCAAGGCTCTGGAGTCAGACTGTCAAATTATGCAAAGCCATTAAAATAAAATTAGCTTAACGAAGTAGCTAGAAATCTAGATCGGGCTCCAAGGCGGGCTGGTATAGTGCAAAGAGTAAGAACCTTCGCTCGATTTTATTCGGGGGGCAAAGGGGCAGAGGGAGGGGCCTGGGCGGAAAGGAAAGCAAACAGACTAAAAATACTTCGCCCACAAGACGGCTTGTGGAAATTTTATTATATAGAGTGTAAAATGAATTGTCAGTCAAATAAAAAGAACACTTTTTTTTTTTTAAAAACAACATGCATAACATTTTCCAATTGCCTTTTTTTAATAGTTAGACATTTCAAGCATTATAAGGAAAATAAGGAGAAAAACCCAGAAACTGTAACTTCGGTACATTTCAAACGGAATGTCCCTCGGGTCAATTAAAAATGCAAGAAAAAATAGCTTCGACTCCGTTTTTCTTTCCTTTAAAAATACATGTTATCTGTACAAGACGCACTACAGTAAACACTGGAAATCATATTATCCCTTTTATTAAATCAAAATTATTTAATTCATATGGTGGTTAATACTAGATTTATTTATTCATCTAGTTAATTTGACAAGTATTAAGAAAATATTTAAAAGAAAAAGGAAGAAACATCTTGGAATTAAACAACAGTTACTACATTTTCACGCGGTTTAACGTTCCACAGTGTTTGTTAAAAGTTATATCGAATTTCTTTTTAATATTAAAAATAACAGTATTTATATTTCTGAGAGAAGACAGAAAGGTTTTTTGTTTTGTTTTTAAAACAAGCTTGGAGGTCTTAGATACACAATTGCAACTGGTAATGGAGACACGAAAAAAACGTATGCTAAACACACGGACACGGTTTTATATTACCCCTTTAGCACTCTAGAAATTATACAAACCCTATAAAATGCCCCCTCCCAATCCCTGTTGGACAGCAATACAATGATCTGTCTCAATTCAGAATTCACATAATTAATTACAATACATAATAGTTCAGTTTTTTAAAAAAATGCAATAAAACCAGACAGCCAAGATAACAAGAAATTAGAAGTAAAACATTTAATGAATTTACACATTTAAGAATATTTAAATACTGTTTAAAAATTTTTAAAGAATTTGTTACATACCACCTAAGACTTCCAAGCCACTTTCTGTTGCAACAGAAAAAAACTGTAAATAAAAAGACACACAACAAAACGGAACAGAACAAAACAGAAACACACCGTGTTGAAATGTCACTGCTCTGAGGCACGCACTGGTGCCTGAATTTGCAGGTCTCACTCCAGAGAGAATCCCAGAGCTTACACATTTGAAATAACAAACAAAAATAATGAAACAAATTATCAGCAATTTTTAGTAACTAATTTTCCCGATTTTTAGAAAAATCCTGTTAATCTAAATATAGTGTTTCACAGAACAAAACAAAGGTTCTTCATCAAAAGGTTTGCAAATCTAAAAACCTCTGTTACAAATAGGTTTTCGCTCACAATGATTTCGGGGAGGAAAGAGCTGCAGGTTGCCGTCCTACTGCTCCTGCGGAAAGAAGGGGACAGAAGTTAGTGCGGTCAGCTCCCGTGACCTCATCTCGGTCTGTGGCTCTGAAGGTTCGGGGGTTGGGGCACAGGTCCCCTCTGGCTCCTCAGCGGGCACGGACACACGGACCGCGTCCGTGCGTCCTGGGATCCCGGACAGACAAACCCTCTCCTGCACAGGAGGCCCTGGGCGGCTCCCCAAGCCCAGGTACGGGGGGCGGGGCAGGGGAGCGCATCCCTCCCCTTGGCCACCCACCAGCCCCGACACTTGTCTCCACTGGGCCCAGGCACAGAGGGACCACTTTGGCAGTGAGATGACCAGCGAGCTTTGGGTCTAGGGCCTGTGGGAACCGGCACGCTGTCCACGGGGACCTGGCTGGCATCAGGTCACCTGGAGAGCGCACCTGAGACACGCCTTAGGGCAGCCTTTGGCCATCCTCCCTATGTTAGTAAGAAATCCGTTTTTTGGCTTCTGCCTGGACAGAGCGCTCCTGGCTTCCACGCAGGGTGGAGATCTGGCGTTCTGCCCTGCCCGGCCATCAGAGCGTCCGGACTCGCCCTCCTCCTGCCGCCCCTTGCCGCTGACTGGGGGACAATCTGGCCACACCATCCTCTTTAAGAACAGCAGTGAGTGTGACTCCCACGGTCCCTACTGCAGTGCCGAGCCCGCCCAGAGTCACGAAGTCTGGTCCTTTCGTGGACGGTGGGGGAAACCGAGGCCTAGAGAAACAGAGTGCCCCTCGGCACCGCAGTCTCAGGGCTCGGACATGAGGGAGGGGCAGGCACGTCCTCTCTCACGGGGCCCAAACCTGCTGTCTCTGGGGCACGGAGAGGGGGGCCAGCGCGGCTGGAGCCTGAGCCATTCCTCCACAGGCCCGGGAGGAAGGGGGTTCGGGCCGGCCTGGGGAGTGCCCGTGCCGCTACTGACCTGGCTGTGGGCCTGCGCCTGCCCTAACGTCTGCCCGTAGAAAGCGACCTGCTGCCTGTAATACTCCGCCCAGGCCATTGTGTAGTCCGGCGGGGAGCTGGCCTGAGGAGCGGCGCCGGCAGCGTGACCTGATTGACAAAGGAAAGCACGGAGGTTAGCGGGGGTGGCGACAAACCCAGGGGAGGCAAAGGGCGCTGCCAGCTCGGAGGGGTCCCGGGGCCGCTGAGACAAGGGCCGACGCAGTCTCCCTCTGGACGCTGGACGAGCCGCCGGGACACCGTGCGGCCGGGCGCTGCCCAGGGGCACAGAGTGCTCTGAGCTGCCTGCTGCCTGGCCCTGCTCTGCCCCCAGACCTCACGGCTGGCTGTCGGCGCTTCCCAATCACCCTCGCTGCCCGCCTGCCTGCCCATCGGCTGCCAGAGACAGAGACAGAGACAGAGACAGAGAGACACAGAGAGACACACACAGAGAAACAGCACAGACAGATGGCTGGGGAGGGTGGTGGGTGGAGGGGGGGACGAGGGGGGAGTGAGGAAGAGGGAAAGGAGTGCGGTCCCCGGCCTGGGTGCGGGGGTGCCCCTGCGCAGGCTCCAATCCCAGGGGGGCTGGAAACACAGGCCCACGTGTGCCTGCGCGTCTGGATTTGGGAGGTCTGGGGGAGACGGGGCATCTGGCGTCTCAGCAGGGGCTCTGGGTGACGATGACCTCCCTGACCCCACTGAAGCCCCGGGGATGATTCTCAACGCCAGAACGACCACGGTCCTTGACTTGATTTTTGCCAACCAGCAGGTAACATCCTGCGCAGTCACGGCGCGGGAGCCTCCCCTGACCACACTCCAGCCCGGCACCTCAGAAACTCGTGCCGGGGATTTAGGACTCATTTTGGTTGCTGTTACTCGATCTTTTTCTTCTCTTGTTAACAAGATGGGCTTAGTTCCTGGCACAGCTAAGAGCACGAGCTTACTCGAGAAGGGAAGCTGGCGCCCGGGCACCGGCTCTGACGGCAGGCTCCCTTCCTGGAGTCTTACCCTTTTTCTCTTCCCTGCCCTGAAATGACCAAAAAGAGCCGGAAGGCAGCACGACGGCCAGGGACCGGGACGCCTGCTGGTCTGAGCCCTGGCCCAGCAGCTCCAGAGGGGACGGCTGAGGACGGGACAGCAGGCCCCAAGCTGTCCTCAGGCCCTCTGGCGTCCAGAAGGTGGGCGACTTCACCACGTTCCCTCTGACGGACACACAAGGGACGCAGGGAGACAAAAGCGGGGACTGAGACCCAGTCACACAGGGAAAACACTGAAAAAAAACCAAAGGTGACAGGGAACCACAGACAAGGAGGCCCACAGACAGGCGTGGGGGCACGGGGCCTCGGGATCGGCTTGGGCAGAAGACCGGCTCACTCACTCTGCTTTTTGTAATAGTCTTCCCAGGCCTTGCTGTAGTCGGGCTGGCTGCTCTGCGGCTGGCTCTGCTGGCCTGTGCGGGGGACACAACAGCAGTCAGGCCCCCGCCGGCTGAGCACGGCGCCTTAGCCTGGTCCCAGCCCTGCGGCCGGGAAGGCAGTGGCCAGGGAACCCGCGATGCCCCCAGGGGGCTTAGGAGGTGTGACCGAGGTCCCTGTGAGGAGGGGGTTGGACAGGACAGCTAACCCCCGAGAGCAATGGGTCAGAACAGCCTCGACCCTTCCGATGGAGATTTGAGCTCGGGGAGCCCCCGGGGCCACAGTGACAGAGTCCGAGGCTCCCTGAATCGCCCTCCAAACCGGACAAAGAATGCCAGTGGTGCTGACCGCACTGTCACCTGCCCTTCTCGCACAGACTAACGGCTTTCACTCTAGGCAAGCACAAGTGCAGGGAGAGCACGTGGAAGAACGGCCCAGAGGCCGAGCCCGGCGACCGTGACAGAAGACGGGCTACACGCAGCAGAGGGGCCAAGTGCCACAACGTGCACCTGCGCCCGATCTAGCCTCACGCCTTTCTGGGGGAGGAGCGGATGGGGACAGGTGTGTGGGGCTGTTCCTGGCGGGCGAGCCGGGACGCCTGCTCTACCTGGCACGAGCAGCAAAGATCTGGGGGCGCAGAGCGGCAGCCGCCTGTCCCGGGAATGAAGGGGTCATAAGCCCCGACCAGAGCGACAAGTCGGGACCTTCTTCTCTACCGAGGTCAGGGCTGGCTTGTGTGTTCCCTGCTTGGCCCCCTTCTGTCCTGTCTTCTGTTAGAACCACAGTCGGCAGCCAGCAGGCAGGACGCGCTGGTGACCGTGGTCACGGCCAAGTGTCCTCCCTGCTAATTTACTTTAGTCTGAGGAGGGGCGCGGGGTGACAGGAGTCTGTGTGTGGGGCTGGGAAAGGAAGTGAGGCGGGAGGAACACACGGGGAGAAGCATCCCCTCCCCGTCCTGGTCCTCCCAGTAGGGCGGGAAGGGCCTCGGGACGATCTTGGGCACAGAACACGGTGGTTGTGGAGGGTGTGGGCAAGTCAGACGGTTCTTCCAAACAAGATTTCACTGACAGAAGCCAGTTCCCACCGCCCCCTAGAGACAAACACAGCTCAACACCACGAGACGAAGGACGGGAACAGAGGCAAGAACCCAGGCCCTGTGTTTTCTTTCACTTGGCCCTATAGGCCTCTGCCTGCGGCGGGGAGCGGGGCTGGGGCGTGGAACCTTGGCACTGGGGTCACTTCCCCTCAGGCAGGGGGACATGTCCCCTACCCACACCCCCCAGTCTAGGGCTTTCCCACAGAGTCTCTGTCCTGGACAATGGGGCAAATGTGAAGTCAGCCCGGGGCCACCTCTTGTCTCGCAGGCCCTTTTCCATCAGAACAGGAAACACAAACAGGGGTGGGAGCAAGTGAGTGCCGTGAGACGGGCCGGCGGGCTCTTGGGGGGGGGGGAGGCGTTCACGGTGAAAGTCTAATATTCTGCATGTTTGAGACATTTTGTTTAAAAAAAGGGGGGGGGGATGAAAAAAAATGCAACCATACAATTTCACAGCTCATGGTTACTCTGGAAATCGAACCCAAACGTTTCATTACTTAGACACCAACTGGAGGCCAGAGGAGGGGAAGGTGTGTAAGGCCGCACACGGCATCGGCCTCTGGCCCCACAGGGCGCCAGCTGGGACGTGGCGCAGGCACCCCGGGCAGGGCTTCCTCACGGCGGCGCTCTGCTCAAGGGGCGGCGGGAGGGGCCTGGACCGCGGGCTTCATCCCTCGTGAGCCAAGCGGCCACGAGGCGGTGTGGCGCTGTAAGGACCGTGGGCAGCCGCACGGAGGACGCCCTCCACACACAAACAGCTGCCGCCTCGGGGGGACCGAAGAGCGGAAGGTAAGCTGTTTGGTCTGGTTTGCTTCTGAAGGCTGTGTGAGATCCCACTCCGGAGGGATTCCTGGAGTTCGTGTGGGGGCCCAGGGGCAGGCCGAGGGGACTGGACGCCAACAGGGACCTTCTCTAACGGTCAGCTGTCCCGCAGAGGTGTCCCTCCGCGGAGCTAACTCTCCAGCTGTGTGCTTTCTGAAAAGTTCAGGAGACAGAAACACCATCCCTTCTAAGGCAGTACTGGAGAGAAAAGGGGGAGGCGGTCACCACCAGGCCCGAGCCGGGGCGGGGGGGCCCTGTCTGGGAGGGCAGTGAGGGGAGGAGCCGCAGGCTGGGCCAGGTCCAGCCCATCTGTGGGCCCAAAGCTGACAGGAGCCCCTAGCTCTGAGAAGAACAGAGGAGATGGGAGAGAAAGGCTGGAGAGGGGGGCCAGGAGAGAGCTGGCCTCCTCCCTTGCTCCGCTGGAGGCCCACCCCTAGCAGCGCTGCTGGTGGCCCCTGCTGCCCTGGGACAGGGCTCCCGGCAGCTCTGGGGAGGGACGTGTGGGTGGACCGGCCAAGAGACGCAACTAGAGCGTTTCGGACACGTCGGCCCCCCAGCCCTCCCGTGGGGCGTGCGCAGTCCCACCTCCTCCCGGGTCACTTACTTGGGACCTGCTGGGTGGGCTGCTGCCACGCCTGGTAGGTGCTGCCCCATCCCTGGGTCAGAAAGGCCGGAGGACCACTACGGAGGACAAAACAGTCACTTGTTCCAGAGCAGGCCACACCCTTGTCTCCTCAACTGGGTCGACCTCCCGCCAGGCCACCCGTGATCTGGTGCTTCACGGCGCCCTCCCACCCCTGGGCAGTGGCCACGTGGCGGCCCTGGTCCCGAGAGTCCCGAGAGAACCACACGGAGGGAGTGAGAGGTCGCCTACCTCACAGGGGTACTGTGGGGGTTTCCGTTCACTTTAGCAGCGATGCTTGGGAAGCAGCCCGAGCTCCTCGGGGGAAACGCGCTGAAAGAAAGTGAAGAGCAAATGAGCACGGCGGGCTGAGGCCCGTCGGCGGGGACAGCCGCTCGGGAACGCCCGCGCTGACAAGGCCCTCCGCCCTGCGGGGAGGCCCTCAGCCCTGGGACGGGTCAGTGGGCTAGGAACAGACTCGAGGGGCCGGCCGAGAGAGGCAGGGAGGAGAGTCCTGCTCACACCCAGGCTTTTGGCCGGCCCTCCCCAGACGCAGCTGGAGAGAGGACCTCTTGAGACGGACTAGACTCTTCCCGCCGAGACCGACGTGAGAGACTTACTTCTGATGAGGCGCGGCAGGTGGCTGGCTGAAAGGGCTCTGTCCAAAGGCTCCAGGCGCTCCGAGACTGGTCCCCTGTCATGGGCACACAGGGAGCTCTCACTTCCCGTCGGCTGCACCTCTGCCCTCTGCCCAGGCCCCTCCCACCCCCGGCAAACTACAGCTTTCGGGGACACAGAGTCAAGTGACATCCAGATACCCTCTGACACTCGCTAGCCTCGCTTCCCCACAGGGGCTTCACTTGCAGAAATGGCTTCTGCCCCCTCGAGTGACCGAAACCACCACACAGCCCATACGAGCGCCGTCACAGGTGCCCTAGCGCGTCACCCTGGGGGTAGGGACCAACCTGCTTGACTCTCCCGTCAATTTAGGCTGGCCCATGGCTCTTTCTGCCATTCTACGTCCCCTTTGAGGTGAGCAGTGGCCAATCTGTCCTCCATCAACACTCCCTTTCTTTATCTGCTTTGAGGTGCCTGAAACTAAAGCCAGAGTCAATGAAAGCCGCCTGCAGGGCCGCGCCCGCCGGAGTCCGGGGCGGTGCTGGGGGAAGGCTGCCGCCCCAGCTGCTCATCTAAGCCTGCAGGGGACGCGGCTCTGGGCCTGAGCTGCTGCGCTGCGAGGCCTCGGGGGCCTCGGTGAGTTCTGCCAGGGGGCTTCCTCCAGCGCGGCAGGGCCTGGCCCTGGCATCCCTGGGCCCCAACCTTCCCCCTTGGCAACGTGGGAGGGGCCGCCCTCACGTGACGTGTGGAGCGGAAGGCACAGGAGGTACCAGGTTCTGGGGAGGAGCGGGTGCCTTGGACGTCCAAAAGAAAAGCCAGCTATCCTTAAGCTGGGCAGGGGAAGGACCTTGTACGTACGCCAACTTTCTCATCTATGAGATGTCTGGCCACCTCGATCTGCTGAGGGATGCCCCTGATGGTGAACATCCGCAGGTTGGGGTCAGTGCTGGGTGGGGGGTTCCGCTGGAGCTCCACGTGCGCTCCTGACTGCTGGTTTATGCTTTTGATGTTCTCGCCCCCTGCAGGCAGGTGGACACAAGACACAAGGGTAAGTGGCAGTTGTGGCAGACCCAGAGGCCCAGTGGTCCTCTGCCGCTCAGGGGAGGAAAAGGTGTCCTCCGCACCCCGGCCCTCACCCGAGAGCAGACAAGTACCTTCAGTTGACTCCGAAACCCCCCTTCTGACAAACACCAGGGCTCTCTCATTTGCAAAACCAGACCGAGGAGCAAGGAAGCTGGTTCTTCTCCCTGAGCCAGGCTGAGGCCAGACACCGCGCGGCACCCATGCCAGGGCCTGGAGCCCAAGGGTGTGCACGCCGCAGCAGGGCTCTTGGAGGCTCACTGCAAGCCCGCCTCTGCCAGGGGAACACGCTCTGTCCTCAGCCCTGGGGGCCACGGCCCTGTGGCTCCCTCCCCCCTACCAGCGCAAACAGACGAGCCACGGTCTCCAACAATGGCCAGAGCCCACTCAGGCCTTCCACGGCCCTTCTCAAGTCCCTGCCTCCTCTGGGGGGTGGGGTGGGGGAGGTCTAGACAGAGAGGCAGCCGAGGATGGGGGTCACAGAGGCCTGGGTGGAGCGGGGTAATGAAAATTTAGTTGGACCCTTTGAAAAACCTTTGAGAGTTCCAGTCTCTTAATGAGATTTGCGTAACAAAAGGTCCAGCAGTGTCACAATGGTTTGATTCTTCTTTTGAAATTTCACAGAATTTACAGATCGGTTCTGCTCAACTGGGGAGGTGGTTGGGGGGGGGGCGGGCAGAATACAAGGAAAACCCGGGAGCACGGAGTCTTGCAACATCAGAAAGAGACAGTCTGGAAAATCTGGTACAGGCGACCAGAGAACCCCAAATGACCAAAAGCAAAGACTACAGGCCAGTCTCTGCGTCATTCCACCCCGTCCAGAGTCAAAACCAACCTCAAATGACATTCGTCATTTCTGGGTAACACGTGCACGGTCCCTCCAGCCGCTGCTGGGGCGCCCATCATGCCCATCAAGCAAGTACACAAGGAGGATCCCAAGAGCAGGCCCGGCCCGTGTTGTGTCTTATCTCACCCTCTTGGGATGCTACAGGCCCAGAAAGCAAAATTGGAGCCGGGGTCCTACGGGCCTTCCTGAAGGCAGACACTGCAGGGGAGAAGCCCGGAGGAAACCAGGAAGCTGCTGGCCTTCGGGGAAAGCTTTGTTCAAACTGGCACGTGCAGCACGTCAGTTCAGCGGAGGATGGGTTTCAATTTAAAAGCAAACTAAAAACAACAGCGCTTCAGACCTTCCTTCAAGTTCCGCTACGGTTTAAGAGCATCCCTGCGTTGTCCACCTCAAGCAAGGAGCACTGGCCAAGGCAGAAAGTCACAGAAAAGCCTCCCAGCTGCTCTGGGTCAGAGCGAGCCCCTCCCAGCCCTACAGCTATCGCCCTCTGCTCCCGGGTCACGATTTCATCCTCTTGGCACCATGAAAAGTGAGCAGCTTTGCTCCTGGGCAAAGTGTTTCTGCGGCTTAAGGAAGGGCAAGAAGAGGGAACTGGAAGCCTTCCTACCACACACCCAGTGCTTGAAGGAATCCTCCAGCCTCCCCCGGGCCCCACTGGGTTCCAGAGGCAAGAGTACAAAAGGGCGTGCATGTGTGAGGCTGGGCGCCCGCGGCTCAGACAAGCCCGGCTGCCGTGGGCCCTTGGAGCAGCGGCGCAGGCCCGAGGCCCGAGAGCGGGGCAGCATGCTAATCGGGGAAGAGGCTGCACGGAACTGCGCGGGGCCGGAAGGAGTTCATTTAAGTTCATCTTCCTTCAAAATGAGGTCACCAGCTTGGCACATGGTGGCTGTCTACAGGCTCATTCAGCAGCCTGTCCATTCTTCCACCTGATGGGGGGCAGAAGCGACCCACCAGTGGCCCCCCAGCTGGACGTGAAATCGTAAAGCAATTAATCAAACCTGCTAAAAGGCCTGGCTGACAAGAGCAGGGCTGGCCGCTCTATCTGTCGCCGCTGCTGTATTTATCATGGAAATCCAGCAGGGGCCCGGGGAGGCGCAGCGTCTGTCCACGGACTCGAGCCGGGGAGGGGGGAGCGCAGCCTGCCTGCCTGCCTGCGGCTCCCTCTCCGGTCTCCCTCACCACGCGCCTTCCTTAAGAGGGTGAACCCCCCCCCACGCCCAGCCCCTGTGTGTGTGTGTGGGGGGGGGCGGTGGAGAAAGACCCCGGCTGACAAACTTCGGGCCTCCGAGGCCGCAGTCGGAATGCCAGGTCACACACAGATCAGTCACCGCTCCGTGCTGCCATCACTCTCCTGTGGGAGTCGCTCAGGATGACTTTGTCGAGGACAAACCATAAGTGGGGGGTCCTGCCCATACCCCGATTTCCCCGACTACCAGGAACGGTCGCAGTGAAGACAGCAAGGCTGCACCAGGCCACGGAGTCAACTCTCCTTGATAAGATGGTCCTCAGAAGGCACAGAAACCTAGCTCTGCTTCTCGACCCACGGGCACCAACTGGTCTGAATCTCCCGGCAGCCACGCTGACAGTCTGGGTGGTGGATCTGAGTCACCACAGCATCTGGGCAGCTGACAGCATCCCCTGAGTCCTGATCAGCATGTACACCCCACCAGGAAATGAAAACAAACCCACATTGTTCCTACCGCCTCCGAGAGATGAACGATCTAGAAGACGACACCAAGACAGGAGATACAACGTTTCGAAGGAACATACCACACACACCGCCCACGTCAGGGCCAAATGCAGACTCCAGAAGGTGAAGGAGAAGGGCAGGAGGCCCCCTGTGCTGGCCCGGGAGAGCGTGCTAAGGCAGCCTCAGCTCTCCGTTGAGTATGTTCCCAAACCCAAACCACCGTCTGTGGGATGTTAGCTCCCTCCCGTAGGTCAGAGAGGTCTGGTGGTGGCAGAAATGGGAGAAACTCTGGGCGGGGGTGGGGGAGTTTGGGGGGTCGGCCGGGGGGAGGCCTGTATTTACTTCCTCCACATGTTGTCAAACAAACATGCACGAAGGCAGACACAAAGGCCTCAGCGTGTGTTGCTGGGGGTGGGGGGACCCCGGAGAGCCCACGGGGAGGCCAGCCCACTGCAGAGAAGGCTGCTCAACAGCCCAGAAATCTGCCTGCTCTCCCCTGGCTCACAGTGAAGGATGGCCAGGGGCCACATCAGCCACTAACAAGGGTTCCTGACCTAATGTTCCCCACAAAGCCTAGAAACGATGAGTTAATCAGTATTTATTTCCCTCCACAGGGTGTCTGTTACTCACAGTAAACGTACTCAAAGGATAAACGCCATTTTCATATGTGTCAATACGGACCAAATACCCAACCAAATCCAGCCAGGACAAAAAGTGTCAGAGGGCCATCTTCGCTTGAGCTGTTACCTTAACTGTTCCTCTGAGCTCCCAGGAGGCACATTAATCATTAATCAGTCGACGGACAAACACCCAGAGCCCCTCACACTGGGCAGGGTGCCTTTGCGGCAACCCACACAGCTTCACCAGGCAAGGGGGTTCGGGGGCGGGGGGGTCTCACTTCTCGTCTGTTCGGACTCGATAACCGACAGTCCCCTCTGCACGTGCTCGTGGGAAGACCATAGGGACCGGCAGTGTCCCTACGGAAGGCAGCTGGAGTCGCAGGCTGGGCACCTGCAGTTAGGCGCAGCCAAGAGACCCGACATCATGCTCCGGAGGTACCGCAGGGGCCCTGTCTGCACGGGGTGGGGGGGGGGGGGGGGAAGGTAGGGCAGAGGGAGGGGAACCAAGAAACCCCAGCAGCGGCCCCTCACCTTTGCCTATGACGAGGCCGCACTTGTCCGCCGGGACCGTGTAGGTTATCTCCTGGATGCCACCAGGGGCTCCCACGCTCCAGTCGCCACGGCCACGGCCTCGTCCTCTGGCCACCGAGAGGCCTCCGAAGCCATCTCTCTCCTGGGAAGGAAGCAGAGCTCAAGTGACGATTTCTGCCACTGCCATGGGACGGCTCTTCAGCCTAGGCAGGAGGTGCAGTGACAGGATGTAATCAGTGCCACATGCTGCGACCTCAGCACCTCTCCCCACGCCAGCCTCGGACGCGCTCTTTCAAGCCAGAATTAGCACAAACCCCAGGCGCAGTCAAGGAGGACAGGCACAGACGAACCCGTGCTTATACCAGCGGCCCCACGGCCGGACCCGACCAAAACAGGCAGTCGGCACAAACTCCTGTGTCTGGAGGCCCGGGCCCTACTGTCCAGGTATCGGGCATTGCTTTTCTCCTCCACGCTGATGCCCTTTCCCTGTGGCTAACGCCCGCTGGGCCTACCAGAAACCGGGAGTTAGATGCGAAAGAGCCTCGGGCATCTCAAAGGGACACCCGACTTAGGCCTCCAGCCCTCCCGTCCGCAGACACTGCTGAGGGTGGTCGGGGCACCTCGCAAGCCAACCAGCGGGAAGGATAAAAGGCTTTTCAAGAAGTCGGTTGTCCCATTCTCCCCAAATTGGGGGGCAACAAACCAGGTGTGTGGGGCCAGCGTTTGGGGGTAGAGCAGCCTGCGACACGCTCACACCGGGCCCCCCCGCAGAGAGCACAACCCCCGGCCGGCGCCTAACAGAAGGGTCCCTTCATTCAGGGTCAGCAATCTCATGGGAGGTCTTTGTCCTGAGTCACCTTGGAGCGGCAGCATTTGTGTTCTTTTTTAGATGCTGAGGGCAAACCTGGTCCAGCCCGGAGCCCCTTCACGGAAGGGAGCAGCCGAGCCGATGCTCAACACAGTGGACAATGTCCCGCAAAGCCCACCTATGCCGATGGAGAGTAAACCGAGCGCCTCCCCAGAATCTAAACCTGCAGAGAGGCTTGGAGTGCTGCTTCCCCTTCACTCGACTCTTCTGAGATGCAAATGATGAGTAAAGGAGGCAATTCTAGGGATTTACGTGAAAATGCCTGCACACGTGCGTGCACACACAGCCAACCTCCCGGCCTGCCTGCGGCAGACTGTCAGAGGGGAGGCTGTCTCCCTGGCGCCCCTGCTGCTCTGGGTCTGTCGCTTCTTCCTGCTGCAGACAATGCTGGGCGCACTCAGGCACTCTCTTCTGAACTTGTCGCATCCCAAGAACTGCCCAGGACTCCGGCAGCAGCCCAAGCCCCCTCTCTGGGATCTGCCGATTCGGGAAGTCCGCGGTGGGGGCTGTCACACCGTAAGTTCAACACGGACACTCAGCAACTTCAGGGCTCGCAAGGGAGGCACGCGCACTGCACCCTCCCCACCCCCTGGTCTGTGGCTCACAGCTCGGCCCAGAGAGGTTCAGAGGCTTGTCTCAGCTCACACGGCTCACGGCAGAGGGGTTACGGTTTCCAATCCCGTGCTTCTCCTTGGCTCCAGGTGCTTTTAAACCTTCCCTCAGTTCAGCACACCTGGGAGACCTGCCGACCCAGCGTGAGGCCCAGGGGTTCCCAGAGCACTGCACAGCAGGGGGGCCAGCAGAGACGCTAACAGCATCACAAGCTTGCTTGTGTGCCCCGAGATGCATACAGAATCCACTGCGTGAAGACAGCTTTAACACTCTGGAGGAGGGGCACCTGGGTGGCTCAGTGGGTTAAGCCTCTGCCTTCAGCTCAGGTCATGGTCTCAGGGTTCTGGGATCGAGCCCTGCATCAGGCTCTCTGCTCAGCTGGGAGCCTGCTTCCCCCTCTCTCTCTGCCTGCTGCTCTGCCTACTTCTGATCTCTTGTCAAATAAATAAGATCTTAAAAAAAAAAAAAAAAGACTCTGGAGGAGCCTGAAGTGTTTTCTGAGGCTAAGAGTTTATTTATTTATTTAGTAGACTCCATGCCCTGCATGGAGCCCAATTCGGGGTTTGAACTCCCGACCCTGAGACCAAGATCTGAGCTTCGATCCAGAGTCGCGCGCTGAGCTGACTGAGCTCCCCCGGTGCCCTGGAGTTGACTTAACGCAGTTCCACCTAAAAGGCACTCGATGGTCTGACCCATGGTGACCCGCACTGCACTTCTCCTAATAGTGTAGAGTTAGGAACTTCCTGTGTCAAGAAAACCCAGACCCTGGGATAACAAAGGGAGGAGAGCAAGAAGCCAGTAACAAAATACAGGAAGGCAGGAAACACGCAGGTGTAGAGAAGCCGCTGGCCATGTCCCCAGAGGCGGGTGATCGACAAGACCGCTGTGTTCCAGAAATGCGACTGGAGAGAGCTCTACGGCACTGCCCCGAGAGCCCTGAGGCACTCCCTGCTTTGGCCGGTGACGCAGCGGAAACCCAGAGAGCCAACCCACCTGGGCCGTGAGGATAAGCTCGTTGATGACGTGCGCCGCGTGCTGACACCGATCTGGAGGTCCCATGACTTGCGCGGCTCTCTCTGGACTGATACCATCGTCTGCAGGACGAAGCGAGAGGCGGCGTAAGGAAAAGCCCAACTTCAGCTGGAAACAAAGGTCAGCCTGACCCGCGGTCAGTATCCCCACCAGAGGCACAGAGGAGCACGCGCGCCTCCGTCTTTTCGCACGGCCCCTGTCAACGCTCGCTTCTTAGGTAATTACAGGCATTAAAAAAAGTTATCATTACAGAAACGCTAAATAATAAAGCAACAGAAGGCAGACATGAGCTATGGCCGTGCTGCCAAAAATGAACCTATCACACAGTTTTTCCAACTTTAGAGGAATGAGGAAAATTAAGACAATGTCAGTAATTTTGCTCATGAGGGTAAATCTACAAAATTTAAAGAACTATCCTTTACGCTAAGACATTAGTCCTTTTCTTAAATGGTTTTATCTTTAAAAAATGAAGTCAAAATAACAGATTTTTTTTTAAGTTTTTACTGAACAAAATTAAAAGCTGGAAATGCTATGAGGGCCCAGAGGAGAAAGCTAGATTGGTAATTTGGTGATAGTACTGGTGGGAGGGGGAGTGGGGGACACACACATGAGCTAGTTACAGAGTCCTTGTGTTGCTTTATGATTCTTCAGAGCACTAAGGAGTTTTGACAGTCATCGAAACCAACCTGGCTTGAACTGAATCCTCACCCCGGCATCATTCTGAATCTTTTTGATCATTTCCCCATTTCTTCCTATTACAATCCCAACAGCAAACCTGGGCACAGACACCTGAGCACAGGGAAACAAAACCTGATCAGAGCTGTCTGCAAATCTGTTATTTCTTAGAGGATACATTAAAAAAGACAAACCCAAAACACAGACTTGATTTTCATTGCAGTGCCTTCCTGGAAATACGATATAGCATATTTTCCCCTCTTTGGAAAACTATCGTGATTGAGCATTGCATTCCTACCTACTAAATATATCTAGCGTGTCTCAGATTTGATCATGATAGCTATAAAATGAATAATAATAAACCTTTTGCAGAAAAGGTCGAAAGTGGCAAGCTTATTTCCCAGTTCCATGAACTCAGCATAGATATACCATGAACACTGATTATACTGGTGGTCCCTGAAAGTGTATTTTTATCCCCCCTTCATTCTCCTGTTGTGCTAAAATATACAGAACATAATCTTCATCATTTTAACCATTTGTAAGAATACGGTTCAGTGGCATGAAATATACTCACAACGTTGTGTAACCACCACTGGTCTTTATACTCCCAAAACCTTTTCCTCACCACCCGCCACCCCCCAAAATTCTGTAGCCATTAAAGAGAGACTCTTTCCATCAGCCCTGGTCACCTCTGCGCAACATTCTGTCTTGAAGAACTTGCCCGTTCTGGGCACCACGTGGGGGTGAAATCCCCCGTACCTGGCTTACTTTACTAAGCACGATATTCAGAAGCCCTATCCAAGGTGAAGTGTTACCACAGCGCTCCACTGTAAGGGAAAGCTTTCTGGAGCACCTGGGTGGCTCAGCTGGTTAAGTGTCCGACTCTCAGGTTGTGAGATCGAGCCCTGCGTTGGGCTGTGTGCTCAGCAGGGAACCTGCTTGAGATTCTCTCCCTCTGCCCCTCCCTGCTCCCGCATACACATTCTCTCTCTCATAAATGAATCTTTAAAAGTTTTTTAAGACGTAAAGGAAAGCTTTTTATCCCATTCCACCTCATCAGTAAGTTGGGCTTCCAGGTGCTACTCTCACGATGCAGAGCACCGAGAAAGCCTGGCCTCTGGTCTTGACCTGGGCAGCGGAATGGCCTTGAGGCAAAGCTCATAACCAGCTCATAACCAGGACGACGGCCCCATTCCCTGAAAGGCGTGCAGCTGGCTCCCTTCCCTCCCCTTCTCTCTGACTGCGACTCTCTCTCGGTCCTTCCTCACACCCACCCTGGCTTTGAAGATGAACCAAAGCCCACTCAGTCAAGGTTAAAGAGCTAACCAAAGCGTGGCCCGTCTGCCCGGGAACTACCCTGCAGGACAGGCATACCTCTATGCTGCCTCCTCCTGCGCGGGCACCGAAGTCCCCTCGGACACCTCGGAAGTCAGCCTGGTCCTTTTCTCGGATGATCTCCAATACCATTTCTCTTGCTTGCTGCGTAAACACAGAGGACAGGCATTATGGAAACCAAACTCCTAAGAAAAGCCATGACGCCGGGTGAAATTTCCACACCATAGCCTGATACGTCAGACTCACAGACCCAGAAGGCGCTTAGCTGGGGCCCAGCTCCCTTCCTGCGTTCCAACACGGGACACGGGTGGGCTGCTGGGGAGGGTCACAGAGATCGAGTCCTAGGTGACGTGTTCTTTACGTTGCCCAAGGCACCCACACAGGGCCCGGCCGGCTTTAAACCAGTCAGATCAGCACATGTGCGCTGGGTCAGAGCCTGATGACTGTGGCCTGAGGCATGTGGCACACCGTTTCTTTCTGAGAGCTCAGTGGACAGGTTCCACCCCACAGGAGCCCCGGGAGGTAAAGGGAAAATGCCAGCCCAGGGGCCTGAAAATACCTTCCAGCTCCCAGAGATCAAATACCCCGATTACCAACTGGCAAGACCACCTCCCGGGCCTGACGCTCTCGGAGGCACACTCAGCGTCCTCTGCCCCCAAATGCACTCGTCAGCCCACCCTCCCCACACTGGTCCCAGCCGCACAGGAATCTGCACTAAACGTTAGGTGTATGTAACAACTCAAGGTCACGGGCACCCAGACTGCATCTTGGGTCTGGAAAAACCAAACCAAACCAAAAAAACTCCAAAACAGCAACTGAAGTCTTCAGACATTTGGAGGAACTGGAGTAGGACTGACTGTAAGAGAATGTTAGGGGACTTGCTATCATTTTCTTAGGCCTGGTTATAGAAATTAGTTCTTATTCTTAGGAGACACATACAAGATCTAGGGGCAGACGGTCATGACGCCTGTCACTTACTTAAAAATGGCATGGTCAAGCAGAAATAAGCGCCACAAGCGTGGCAAAATGACAGGGTGAGGTTACACACGTATGTGTTCACTGCTCCACCCTTTCAACTTGTCTGTATGTTTCAAGTTTTTCATAATAAAATGTTGGGGAGAGAAAACAAACGACCAACAATTTATCCTAAACACAGCAAACAGCTTTTCCCAAATAAAAAATGTGGAATACACGTAGTTTTAAAATTAAAAAAAAAACAAACTAAAAACCTTTGGTCGTCAAGATTTTCCTGCAAATCACGGGAACATTAAGGAGATACCCTCTGCGCTCCAGCGCTCCTTTCATAAAGAACCAAGGTTCCACCGTGGAAGGCGACCAGGGAGCCCACCTGTACACACTTAGGGAGGTTAGAAGCCCTGGGGGGCAAGGCACCTGGGGGACCCTGGCCTGCTGAAGGGGAATAAAGGGCTGCACCCCGGCCTGGAGCTCAAGGAAAGAGGCTGTTTTCTCCACTGGCCCTCAACCTTGCTTTAAAACCAGGATTTTACGTCTGTGCCTGGACCAGAAGAACTACCAGTGACACCAGCTTGAGTCAAGCCGGACAAGAGCATTAAGCACTGGGGGAAATAAACAGATGAAGGGGATTAGGAGGTACAAACTTGCATTTATACAAGAAAGAAGCCACGCAGCTGAGAAGTGCAGCCCGGGGGAGAGAGTCACTAATACTTTAATAACTGCACATGACGGAGGGTAAGTGCGCTTATGGGGAGCCACTCCGTAACAGAATTTCCCCGTGTGTTGAGTCACTATGTTGCACCCCTGAAATGGACATAATATCGTGTGTCGATTACAATAAAAATGCATGCAGACACCAATAAGCACCCACATGAATACATCCATTTGTAAATAAGGCATCGTGGGAGGGGAGGAATCGGGGGCATATTTTGCCGGAGACCAGTAACCTTGGCTGGCTCAAAGCCCCAGAGCTCCCACGGACAAACAGCTGCGGCTGACTAGCTCGCCAAGGTGCGTCACCCTGGAGCTCCCCTAAATGCAGCAAAGGCACAGCACGCTGCAGCGGGCAGGAAAAGAACAGTCGTAGTTCACGGGAACAGACACGTCCCACACCCGCAGCCCACGCACATTCCTGCTGACAGCGAGAGCCAGAGGGTGGACCTGCCCCAGATGGTCTAGGACGAAGCCCCTCACTGCTTTCAGAAATGGGCTCTCCTCTGTGGCCGGGCGCTCGGGGCACAGGATGCTCGCTCCGAGGGCATACGTATGCCTGGGGCTGCTCACCTCCCCCACCGGAGCTGGCGGTCTTGCAAGAGGGGCCAAGAGAGAAGCAGCGAGCAAGAGCCGAAGAAAGCCTGCAGCTGAGGTGCGCAGAGCCCAGCGATGGGAGACCACGTCTGGTCAGGGCAACAAACCGTCTGCATTTACGGGAACGTCGCATACATGCGCCGGCCATGACTGTCGCCGCCATCCTCATGTGGCTCTTAGGCTCTCAAAATATGGCCGGTGTAAACGCGGAACTCCATTCCTCGTTTAATGAACGCCTGGGGCTAGTGGCTTGGCTGAAAGCAGGACACCCCTACAGCCCTTCCATCACACCCGGTTTGGGACAACAGTTCCCCTTAAATAAAGGAACACCCAGTTTCACAACTTCCTGCGTGACACGCAAACCCCCCTCCAACCCCCACTGCGACCCCCCATGCAGGACCCGCTCCATCCGTGGTCCCTCCCCTACCTGTACTTTGAACGGGTCTCCCGTGATGCGGAGAGGCTTGTCTGCGCCTGTAGGCAACGGGCCGTCCTGGATCATGACCATTTTCACACCTGTCCGCTCCTGTGGGGGCAGCACGCCAGGGCGGCCGTGAGGGAGAGCACACGCGCGCGCCGCAAGCACGGGGCAGGGCCCCGTCCACCATCAGCCCCGTCCCTCCGACCACAGGGCGCTGCCCGGGGAGCACATGGGCACGCAGGCCAGGTGTGCGACAGCTGCCAGGTGTGCGACGTGGAAAACCGTTTCCCAAAACCCTCCTCCCTTCCTGGTCTCCAGAATCGCTGAACTGGGTCAATGTTCCCGAGGTGCCAGGCAGCAACGGCTTCTCATTAGGGCCCGAGGACAGCTCTGAGACGGAAGAGCTCCCGTTGCCCTACTTCCCTGACGGGGCGGGCCCGACAGCAGGTGCCCAAGGCCCCAGAGCTGAGGCAGGGAGGAGCTAAAGGTGGATTCTGGCTTCCAGGACCTCAGCGCCCGCACCAGAGAGCCCACCAGGCTGAGGGCTGGGCGGTGAGTGTGCACACCGGGCCGCCCACGAGCCCTGACCTGCGACCTCAAAAGTCCAGGAGTTTGGAAATAAACGTTTGCCCACAGCTCATTTGGCCGCAAAATGGACCTGAACTCTCGGAAGCGTGTGTAGCCCCTCTCCCAGGGTGGGACTGTCACTGCGTCTGGCTAGGCCAACAGGAGTCTGGTCGGGGGTGTGCCCCAGAACCTGCCAGGGTGTTCCATCCTGAACACGTCTGGCCCCCGTGTCTCACACGAGGGATTTTGGAACAGCAGCGGCTAAGGCTCGGGGAGCGTTTACTCAGTCACGGGCTCTGGGCTGAGGGTCTGAGGTAAAAATAAAGTCACGAGTTACCACTTCTGCTTCATGACAGCAGTGAGGCCGACAAGGACTCTGAGCCCTCGACAAATACACAAGCGTACTTAAGATCCCACAGCTAGTGAGAGGGCATACGGCTGGCTAGGAGCCGCAGCTCTGGAAAAGTCCACGCAGGACTTTCATCTGAGATGCTGTCACCTGGTGGTAAAAGCAGCCCCCACAGAGTGTCACTGCCCCAGTGAGGGCGTCACACTGGCATCGCACCTGCCCACAGTGCCTGTTCCTAAGCACCCGTCCGACAGAGGATCTGTGGCACCCTGGAAGCAGAGGGGCACACGGCCAGCCCAGTGGGGGGTGGTCCGAGGTAGGACCACCCCTCCCCCACGCCCCCGAGTCCCAGAAGCCCGCCGACGTGCCGCTCAGGGCTCACGCACCTGCAACTGCTTGATCGTTTCCCCTCCTTTGCCGATGACCAGACCCACTTTGGACGCAGGGATAAGAATTTCCTGGATCGTGCTATTGCCATCTATGTCGTTGTGAAAGCCAGGGCCGTTGCGACAGCGGTCCACAATCTGCCCCAGGAGCCGCTTGGCTTGTCTTTGAGAGGGAAAAGAATCACAAGAGAAGGAGCATTAAATGAAGGTGCGGGGCGCCCACAGGAGAGCAACAGCGCGGGGGGAAGAGCACGAAGGAGTCAAGGCAGCCCTCCGCTCAGCTCCAGCTCCTGCCCCCACAACCCGCGAGGTCTCTGCCATCCGCCATGCTACCGGGCTGGAATTTAAAAGCAACACACACCACACGCCAACATTCCAACGCAGCCCTGTCCGGCCTGCCCTCTGCCCATGAGGGGGTCCGGCAGTCCTGGCACCAACACGTCTCATCTCCCATCACAAGCGTCAGCCGCTCCCGCGGCGGCGACCACCTCTGATCCCCCCGCCTCTCTCTCCGGTCCTCAGTCTGGCACAATGCTTCCCACAGAGGAGACACTCAAGAGACATTGGTTAAACACAGGCAGGAGAGAGCAACGAGAGAGATGGGAAGAAAGAAAGCGAGGGTTAGTAGTCACCAGCTGAATTCCCAGACTCCCAATCTCTTCTCCCTAACCAACCTGCTCTCTGGCTTTTGAGCTCAGGCTAGGAGCGCCGGAGCGGGGAGGAGAGGCGGGGACCCGGTGCAGCCACAGAGCCCCAGACGCGGGCTCCGTGCCTGTCCGCTTGGATTCTCGGGCCCCGGCTTCCCCTGTGATGCTGTCTGGTGCCAGGGGACTCGGAGGCAGGAGAGGGAGACCGCGGGGTCGACACAGCACGCCCGGCCCGGCTGTCCAGGCCACCTGTCGAGGCGATTGCCTTTTCAGCACCAGAAGCTCCCCTGGCTGGTTTGTTCTTTAAATCACCATATACGATCTAGTGTTTGGTTCCTCTGCTAGGGAGGAATTCAGCTACTATGCAGCACAGGAAGAAGAAGATGAAACCGTTTCTTCCCAAAGTTACAGTGCAGTTGCCCCGACTGCCTGGGTAGAGAAGTGGAAGCAGGAATGGTTAGAAGAGGAGAGGAAAGAAGAGAAAGGGAGGAAACAGATGTTGCCTTTTGTCGTCTTGAGCCTCTCTGTGTACAGAATCGGCCTGGCCGGTCTTCTCAGCAACACCAGCTTTTTAATATTTTGCTTGTGTACTAAATTAACCTGTGCTGGAAGAAAAATGCCTGGACCTCGGCAAAACCATCCCGCTTGCCCTATAATGCACACCTGCCAGCAGTATTTATTCTGGTTCACTGCTTGCAATGTTGCGGCAGAACAAGAGAATTTAAACTCATCTGGACTCCCGGAGAAATGGAAATGGTAAAACAGCCCTATCTACTGAGGCAGGCATAATCTTAGCACCCCTGTCCCCAAATGCAACGCTACTCAGTCGACTGAAACAGGAGAGCGAGCAGACTCTTCAGTTAGTACCTCCCGTTCCCCCGGGGAGGTGCGCGGGCCACCGAGGCCTGCCTCTGACACGAGGCTCTGAGCACGGGTGTCCCACGGTCGGAAAGCAACGCCAGCCGTAAGGTGGTGACAGCGGCCCCCGCTCAACGTCAAGACACCCTCTGGCCGGTCCATGCAGCCCTCTGAGAGGAGCAAGGGCCACGAGGAGTTAACTCATTTGGTTCACAAATGTCAAAAGGGCAGTGGGATCAGCCCCGGGCAAAGGACCTGGTGCCAGGATTCTCAACGGTGCACCGAGCGACAGGCTCACGGCGGCAGACCTGCTCGGGGAAAGGAGGTGTCACCAAGGAAGAAGGAAGCAGACGAGAGCGCTCAGACGGGGCAAACGTACACTCGTTAAAGAACCTGGTGTACGGAGTGGACGTTATGACGGCTGCCAGAAATTCTGTAGCGTTTGCGGGGGGTGGGAAAGAAAAACCACGGTGATACCTTATGTGTTTTAAGTAACAGAAAACTCCCCTGGCACGGCAACCTCCCAGATCCTTCTCCAGAGAAGCACCTGCTGCCGTGGCCAGGCTGCGGCGCGGCTCCACAGCATCAGTAACCGTCTGGCCCTTCCACGTCTCCCCGTGTGGGGAAGGAGGAAGAAGAGTGACAGGAAGAAGTAAATAAAATAAACTTACTCAATACTTTCTGGGGTTCCGGTAAGTACACAGGGTCTCTCTGGAATCCCAGAACTCTCTATAAGAAGAATCAAGAAGATGAGGTGTGTTGGTGGGCACCAGGTCACCGTGCACCCGTGCCTCTGTGTACAGACTCTCGGTCTGGCCTGGTCCCTACACCGGCCCCACAGAAGCCCGGGCCCCGGGAAGAGACAGGTGGCTTCCGCTGGTGGAGAGAACGGCAGGCTGCTGGCTCCGCCCTAGATTCCCAAAGTAGAAACAAGTTCTGCAGGGGGAGCCGTGACAGTGGGTCCTAGCGGGCTCAGCTTCCTTTCTGACCCAGCTGTGTGCCGAGGAGTGCCTGAGTCCCGTCACCCGCTCTTCCTCAGTTTCTCCGCCTGCAGAGTGGGTTACGGTCCCCTGTTCGCACACCAGTGAGCAATTTAATGGTAGACGCACACCAGGCCTGGTACCAGGGAGTGTGTGAATCTCCCGAGAGAGCAGGGACGTCTATGTGGAAATCGTTCCGGGCCATTTGACGAGAGAGGAAAAGCTTGCTTTCTGACACCACACGACGCTTTCCTGTGTTCTTAAAAAACCTGCCTCTTAAAATTCTTAACTCCAATAAATAAATAAATAAATAACTATATAGATATATAACTAATAACAGTTACTGCCTTGGAAACATGGTAACGTGTATCTTTTAAACAGACAAATGCTTCTCTAGTCAACAGTCCTCCACACCCCTCATCTACTATGGAAAGAGACCAAATTCAAACGAGTTGCTCGAACTATTAATAATGTTAAGAATGCTTCTTGGGGCGCCTGGGTGGCTCAGTGGGTTAAAGCCTCTGCCTTCGGCTCAGGTCATGATCCCAGGGTCCTGGGATCGAGTCCCGCATCGGGCTCTCTGCTCAGCAGGGGGCCTGCTCCCCCCCCCCGCCCCCCCACCGCTGCCTCTCTGCCTATTTGTGATCTCTGTCAAATAAATAAATAAAATCTTAAAAAAAAAAAAAAAAAGAATGCTTCTTTTCCTCAATCTGTCTCTCTCCGTAACGCACGGGCCAAATGGCCCCAGCTGAGAAAGGTCCTGAACTGCGTTTTACGTGGGCTAATTTAGCCAGAACCCCCAGCTGGCCTTGGCCTCTTTCCACAATGGGGGGGGGGATGGGGGGAGGTTCTGATCCAGGGGAGCCAGTGAGCAGTCCCCAGGAGTGACTCCAAAGCCACAGCGCTCCTCTAGGCCCCACTGTCTGGCATAACCTCCTGGTGCAGAAAACCGCGGTCCTAGAGCAGCCGGGGTCTGGCCGGGGCCACGCAGAGCCACAGAACTACGGAGGGCCTCCTCCAGAGGCCAGATAGGCGGCCTCATCTCCAGGCCCGCTTTTGCCCTGGTTTTTCTGGTTCTCATCTGGGAGTCCAGCTCTAAGAGCACAGGGAGAACGGCAATCGCACATACTTACTCAGGCCCCTAAACTTCTAAGCAATGAGCAAAGGTAACGAATCTGGAAAGTCTGGCAAAACACGGATTTCTACCAAACCGAGATCTATGAAGAAAGAAGCCTTACCTGAGGCGATCTGAATTTTGCAACCAGATTCTGCTTGAATCCGAGAAATCTGCTCACCTCCCCTGCCGATAACTGAAACAAACGGAACAGGGTCAGGACATGCCTCCGTTCCACGTTTAACCATGCATGAATGACTTAATTAACTCAGCAAACATTTACACTTGGCCCGCGGCACTGCAAATCACGGTAGCCTCGGCGAGCCACGGAAATCCTATGGGAAACACAGCGGACAGGTACAGGGTATTCTAGCTGAAGTGAGGAGAGAGGTGGGGTGGGGAGAGAGACTGGCGGGGGTGCGTGGCTTTCTATCTCTCAGCCTGGAGAGAGACCTGCAGCCCTTCAGGGCTCTGGGGGACACAGTGTGCAAAGTCTTCTACCACAGTGACGGTCACACTGAAAGATTAATCAGGGCAAAGTAGATAATGTGGATACTTACTAAATCCAACCATCTTATCAGGCACTTTGAATTCTTCTGTTATTACTGCCCTAAAAACAAAGAACATTTTGGAAAAACATATAAAGAATTTCACAGCCATTTCAGGTTCCCCACGTTTCCCATATTGGCAGTGCCAGAAGACAGAGACTTAAATCACGCCAACAAGTCCCCAGCCCTTGAGAAAAAGCGTCATCTCATGGGACCTCTGGTTAATCACTGCTGGAAAAGATCCCAGCCTCCTCTCTTGCTGTGAAAGAGGGAGAAATCTCTGATTTTTTATTAAACCATCAATTCTACTAACAACTGCCTTTTCTTCTCGGTATTGCCTAATACTTAAAAGATTCTTTGGGGCCTGTGAAGTTAGCTTAGACTTCTCTGCCAGTCTCCTTAAGACACAGATAGCAATGCTGAATTTCTCTTCAACATTCCTGGTTTCCCCATCTTTTTATTGCTTTCTGGCCTCCCTCTAACTGATCTGTCGCTTTGGGTGAGATGCTCCAAATGGAACCCAGTATCCAGCAGAGGCCTAATCAGTGTTGACCAGGACAAAATAATCACCTTACTCTGCAAGGTACTTTCGTTCAACGCTATTCCATCCATTATGTGTCGGGTTTTTTGTTTTTTGTTGTTTTTTTTTTAAACAACGGCTGCACTGGTTCTTTCAAACAAACCTTCAAACTTGCCACAGAGTGTATTGTGGACAATATCCAATTTGCCCAAAGCCCCAGAAAGCAATTAAATCTAAACATTTACCTTAGGAGGAAGCTAAATGCAAGTAGTTTAAAAAGAAAAAAGGGTAAGCATTTTTAAATATCTCTCACACAGCTGGATTTTTACCCATCATGAAAAGGATTGAATCAAGCCCATGTTTTTAGGGAAAGCGTGGCACGTAGGAGAAAGACAGAAGGCGTGACAGCACTTGCCACCATCTTAGTCTGAGGAGAGCGGACAGTCCTCTCCCCGAGGAGCTTACCTCCCCCGGTTTATACACATGCAGAAATCCTCTCTACAGTCTTGGGATGTTTGAGTTTGCCCCCAAATCAGACAATGCCAAATTCCCAAGTCAGCAGCACTGTGGACACAAACGCCGAGCCTCGAGGGCCCAACCCGTCTGGACAGGCCGCGGGGTCCCCGTGAGGACTGTTTCCCTGCCACGGTGGAGGGTCGCGGTGCCCCCCACGAGACCGCAGCTCACTCGTGTAGCCCTGTCTGTTCTCCGCAAGTGTCACTGGGGGATTTACTGGGAGCAGTTCAACACTATGACAATACAAACTGTCACAAAACTCAGCAGTTCCTCAGCCCTCAGGGAATGCAGAAGCAGACTCTCCTGGAGGTAGAAATGTATGAAGAGGAGCTGCTCTGGGCCCGGAGACAAAGCTCCATTCTGACTGTGAGGCTGAAACTTGTTGAATGCACGAAGTACGACATTCTTGGGAAGTAAAATCTTAACTATGGCTTTATAGGAAAATTGTGTTTGATACTAACAGCAACATCATTTAAGTTATTCTAATTCACTAAAAAAGCAAACCAGTAACAATAAAACCCAGGTTAAATCTTTTGGTTAACTGAGGCCTGATGATTTCTAGAAACTCCCAAACACTTGTGTAGAACACAAGAGGATATAACTGTATCATTGCTGGTGAAGATTAAGGATACAATGTTACAGTAATGGAGACACAACACAGAATGTCATCCACGAGGGGAGAGAAACTGAGGCAGGTTCCTGCACATTTTATTCCATTTGAAGGATAACATTTTGACCACAAACATCTTCCAGACTGGTCTTTTTAAAGCCCAGACCTCTCCGTAGCTCTCTATATCCTCAATATTTAAGGGAAGGCTATGAAGGTAAACTGAGGCAGGGAAGCAACTGGGCCCTTCTCCAAGGTTCTCTGGCAAGTCCTTCCTCAAGGGCATGGGGTGGGGCCTGGGCTTCTGGCTGCCCAGGACCACGACTCCTTGAGAATCACAAGCTTTATCTTGTGGAAAAGCCCAAAGACGAACACTTCTTAGGGACACCTTTGCTCACATGGAGGCATTAAGGAATCGTAACACTCTGTGGAAACCATCAACTCAGGATGGAAAATTTCTCTTTTTAGATTAGATATATGTGGGACAGAAAAGAGCTCCCACAGTCGAGAGGTCTGTTAAATTTACATACAATAATGGGTGATTTTTAATAGCTCCCGTTCATTTCTCCTTCGTGCTTAGGCTGTCTTGGAAAGGACTACAAAAAACTTGAGTCTTAAAGAAATCTAGCCCCTGGTTTTTCCCATTCTCAACCTCTGACTTTCTAAGACTCTAGTACAGATGGTCGATCGATAAACAATTAGAAATGATCAATAAATAATAAAACATAACCCACTGCTTACCTTTGATGTACCAAGGCCCCTAACTGGTTACCTACTGTGGCAAAGAGAAAGAGAAAAGAAAAATCAAAGCATTAGCACGGATAAACTGACTCCGTCCTTACACGAGTTCTTACCGTTTCAGGGAGGGAGGGGACGAGAAGGCAGAAAGAAAGCAAACAGTAATTTAGGCTCAGTGGCTGCAATGAATGCGTTACATGATATGAAACAGGAGGGGACGTCTTGATCAACACAGTCTCTAACCCAGTGTCCAGCTGAACGCAGGATAAGAAATTGATCTGTGTGTCCGCATGCTGAGAGGCCTGGGAGCAAATCCCGCTTGCCTAAATCCCTCTCCCTTTCCCCCTCCCTCCTGCTCTGGATCCAGATCAATGTAAAGATACTGAGGGTTCCCTCTTGCTCTTTCTCAAGCAAATGAGAAGGTTTAACCTCCTAGCCTGGGAGCATCGTTAAAGGACTGCTCTGTGGCAGCTGTGGTCACTAAGAACACGCACATATGTTCCTGCTGGCCACGGGGCACCCCCCGCCCCAATTCTCCCTGTCCTCCCAAGAACACAAACACCTCAGGGAAGAGGATCTGGCACCTTCCTTCCTCGGACCTCTTTGCTGACCCACGACAGCAGTCCGTATGCAGTGGACGCTGAGAACGAGCGTGCCTTTCAAGCCCATTTCACAGAGACAACGGTGCCAAACAGCCTCTCATTATGAAAACCGACTCTGTAATCACATTCCCACAAAACCACTTTAGCTACGCTTTTTGTCCCAGTTTCTCCTCTTTCGGCTACTGATGAGCGTCTCCCTAACCAACCAGCAGCGAAAAGGATTCTGTGCTGTTTCTCTTTTGGAAAACGCAGCCCAGGAAACACAGTCGGCAGACGAGGAAAAAGTATCAATCCTCAACATACTCTGAGGGACTGAACAGACCTCGCGATGTGCTAACCAGAGCATTCACAACCTTGTCTCTGGGGAAAGTCAGGAGGAGGACAGACAGGAGATCAGTGGGGAAGGGTCAAGCACACCAGCTTCCAAACAAAGAGTGGAATGGTCTGACATCTGAAATCTGTGACTCCCAACTGCTCTTCTTTCTGCCTGAACTTAACCCTGTCCTTCTGGCTGGACGGGAACTAGTCCTCAGACGACAAAGGAAAAGAAACCAGATCATGGTTTTTTAAAAGAAGAAGAAAGCGCATACAGAGACACCGCTAGCAGAAAGCAAATGAGGCTCCGGAGTCAGTACCATATTTCTTCTGGATCAATAGCGAGACAATGGTTTGCAGCCAAAATATTGACATTATGTACTATTAATCTGCTTATCTCAGGGATGAAAGAATTGTTTTTTATTGAATCTTCAGATTCTCTTCTTGCATTTCCAGTTGGAATGTGACAAAAGCTCTCTCACTTGGGACAGGTGGTGCTCAGGATTCCCATCCCACGTGAAGACTGTTCAATGACAACCTTGGGCAAGGAGTCCTCGACACACCCTCGGCCCCTGGATGGTGCATGAGAGGACTGTCCACCATCTGAGGCAGTGGGTATGAAAAAAACAGGCTGCAGAAGGATGTCCCCAAGAGTGCCCTTGAGTTTGCTCAGCTGTCCCTACCCGAGAGTCCAGCTCAGTCTCCCTGCTCACTGTCAGAATGCTTCCCAGGGATCAAGAACACACAGAAGACGGAGAGACTGAAGACTAAAATGCCTTGACATGCCGAGAACACAGAGGTGCCTGATCCCCAAACAGGCCAACACAGCCGGACCTTGGCTCCTGGCCTGCTGTGATGTTTGGTAAGAGATGTCAAAAGGCTGATGATCTTCAGCTATTTTGGCCAGAAACGCCACAGAAATAGGGTAAAGGGCAACACTACCGTAAAGAACTTGATGAGATTCAGAAGAACATTCAAAAGGCTCTTGGTCAAAGCCATTTGAAATTTTGTGCTTGTCACACAAAAAAGGGCAATTCCTTTTTGTGGGTAAGGTACGTGTCACAGGTGCCCACTGCCTCGCTGGTAAGGGGAGGGGATGGCAAAGACCGAAAGCAGAAGCACACACACCAGCATGCCTCCCCCCCGCCCCGAGATGGACTGCTGCGAGCCACCACACAGGAGGAGGAAATCAAATTCCAACCGAGACTCAGCTCGGAGTTGGTGGGCTCTGAGGAACGACACACCTCCTCCTCCTTCTGTGCAAATGCCGCAGCCACAGGCTGAAATGTGCGATTTAATGAAGTTTCAGTCCCTGCAGAAACGGCCCCATTGGTTGCCTACCAGCGAAAACGAGCAGTTAGATCAGGGGCGCTCAGCACTCACAGGGTGGACGGATAATGTCCACTCCACGAACACGGAGCCTCCCCTCCGTCTTCAAAGTGAAAAGGGGTCCGAGGAGGGAGGCATATGGGGACCTATCAAGTTCAATTCCATGGTAACTACAGTCATTTTACTGTAAAAAAAGGCAAAATGCTGCCCACAATCAGTCCCATTTCCTGTTAATGGTGCGCACTGGCCCACAGTGCTTCATCTCCCCTCAGAAGTTCAACCCAGCTCCATTCCAGTGCACGCGCGTGCATGCGTGTGCTTCTCGTTTACCTGGCACACCACATAATGGGAAGCTGTCTGGGCTAGGGGAAAATGAGCTTCCCATAGAAGAGATTCATGCTACAATATGAGACATTTTTTTCTGAAGAGTAATACTCTGCCAATTTCAATAATGATCGTCCAAAAAAAAAAAAAAGGCACTGGACACATTTCCCGGGGAGCTGGGAGAAAAAGGTGTTCCTCTTTCTTCCCCTGAAGAAATGCTACAAAGTATCACTGAGGAACATACCCAACTTTGTAACATGCACCCATTTTTATAGTTAACCCCCATCCCCCCACCCCCAGCAAAAGCCCGAGGAACGAAAGCGCCCGTCCTCCTGGCAGAAGCGCGGACAGCAGGCGCCGGCGCGGTGCACCGAGCAGCAGACCACACGCAGGTGAGTGCGTCGGCCAGGAGAGAAAACATCAGCACTTTTTATGTAACTGACCAAACAAGCAAATAAACCAGAGCTTCCTCTGCAGATTTCGGGAACAATCCTGCCCCCGTCCCAGGCTCCCCGGCTCCTCTGACTCTGACTCATGCCTTTCCAGGCCCTGGTTACGGTCGGGAATACCTACAGTCGGCAGCAGGGACTTCTGCCGCTTCCAAAAGCGCTTTCATAAAGCTTTCCTCCCAAGGACAATACAAAGGCTTCCTGTGTTCTCAGGCAGCCACTCTCCAGCCAGGGCCACAGAACACTGACCTGCTGAGTTCAGCTGAAAGTCCTTAGGCTAGTAATCCATTACTAATTTCTGCAAATTATCATTGTTTAAAAAGCGAGAGTGGACTCAAGCTCTTCCCAGTAACGGCGCCCTCACTCGCAGGCTCATGGGCTTTGGCGGGCGGTGTGCTAGGTGCCAAGCCTGCGGAGCCCAGCCAGGCCCACAAGAGCCCCAGGAGGCACCAGACCCGCTCTACCAACCAGGAAGGCGGAGGGCCCAGGACGTTCCTGTGCCTCCATGAAGGCACGCCGGTCACTTCTGTCTGGTCTGGGCCCTGGACCAGGCTGGGGGTCGCACAGTGTGCAAGGCCATCTTGGCCCTCGAGAAGCAGAGTCTAGTAGGGCCAGGAGGAAGCTCGGAGGAAGAGTGACCCGACCCAGTCTCCAAGGCTGTGGGGGTGTTAGGAACCCCACCAGCACCCACCCTGGGCCGAGTGCCTACCCACAGACTGACCCAAGGAGCACTGCAGTGACACTAAGAGGAAAACCAGGTCTATGATACGTGTTTGTGGCGCTGGGCCTTATTTGCCTTTAGGCCAGAGGTCATCAATATCGACTTGATCGACAGGGGGATCATGACCAGCTTTATTAAAAACCAAAATGGAAAACAGAGGGCACCATATGTAGTAAGGGTATATGTTCCCTTAAACTTTCATTTCAGCTACACGTGCTTTAGTGTGTGTGTATGATTTCTGATGGAAATACTGCTGAGTGGCGTTTCACAAGTTTGAAAATAACTTGTTATAATTCTTAGGATAACCTCATAAGGTCGGTATTAATTCCATTTTAAAGGTGAAGAAACAGAGGCTCAGAGAGGTTAAGCAACCTGTCCAAAGTCACACAGTTAACAAATGGCAGAGCTGGAATTCAAATCCTACTCTACCACTTTGGAGCCCACATTTTCTTTCTTTTTTTTTTTTAAAGATTTGTTTATTTTGAGAGAGATAGAGAGCGTGCATGAGTTCACATGTGCGTGCTACTGGGAGGAGGAAAGGGAGAGAGAATCCCCAGCAGACTCCACACCGAGCATGGAGCCCAATGCAGGGGCTTGATCTCATGACCCTGGGATCACAACCTGAGCCAAAACCAAGAGTCAGATGCTTAACTGACTCGAGGCCCCCAGGAGCCCCAGAGCCCATGTTTCCAAGCACACACTATCATGGCACAAGAGCCAGAGACTTTGGTTCAAGTCTTCCCTCTGCCACTTCTCAGACATCAGCCCTTGGTCAAACCACTTCTCCAGACATTGGTTTCCTTATCCACATGAAAAGGAATTCAGGCTTCTGGGTTCCTTCCAGCTGTCTTTTTAAAAATTCTACACGGGGTCTTCCCCCACCCAGTTCCACCTCTACGTCCTGGCAATCACTAATACATTCTCCATTCCGAAGATGTTACATAAATGGGATCACACGGTATGTAACCTTTTGGGATTGGCTTTTCTCGCTCAGCTGAATTACCTGCAGATTCATCCAGACTGTTGCGTGTATGAATGGTTTATTCCTTTTGTTGCTGAATAGTGTTCTACCGTACGGCTGCACCATTCTGTTAGCCGCTCACCTGCTGAAGGACATCTGGGCTGTTTCCAGTTTGGAGCTATTACGAATAAAGCTGCTACAAAGATCCGTGGACAGGTGTTTGTTCCTTGAGAATAAACAGGTCTAACTGTGTGCTAAATGGCGAGCACATGCTTAATTTTCTAAGTTTCCTAGAGAGGCTGTACCATCGGATGTGTTTTTAAAAGCTCCTTGGGTGGGTCTCACACCCAGCCAGGGTAGAGAGCCACTTAGGCTCCCACATTTCCTAAAGGGGTTTTGAAAAATTCTAAATCCCCTTTTAATGTGACCTTTAAAAGTCATCCCTAGGTTAACAGGTACAAAGAACACAACAGGTATGGTGCAGAAGCCTCAGCTGTTTCTCGGTTGTAACACTGATGCGACAGATTTATTAGGTCATCCATTTCAGTGGATAATCTCTCTCTCCTCCGTGTGATATCTAGTTGGCTAAGCCAACTGTCAAACCCGTCAGAGATCATACTTTGCCAGGGAGAAAAAAAATCTCACTTCCTTTCTCCAACTCACACGTAAAACATGTTAATATGCCCCTATATGACTACCACTCACTTCTAAAGCCTAAAATGGATGGATGGATGGACGGGGAGGAGGGGACCACCCGAGTCTCTGCGATGAGTTGCTACCGGAATAAAAATCAAAATCAGATCCTGTCCCTTTCAATACTTCTTCGCAAGACTCTCACACTTTGTTGTCTGGGGATGCCCCAGCCAGAATTCTGGACTCACAGCCTCTTGAGGCATCTGAGGATGGGGATGTGCCCCCGTAAACCCAGGGGAAATGTGGCAGGGGACCCGGAGAGGAGAAGGGCACAGCGTCTCCACCACAGACCCCATTCTCAGAGAGATCCATTTTAGGAAGAGGGGGCCACAAACGGAAGAGCTGGGACAGGACTCTTGGAAACGCCTCCCCCCACCTCAGGGGTCTTCAATCCGCCTGCTTGAAGACTACTGCTCGACAACACTCCTGATCCCCCCCCAACCCCCATCCCTGCCCCGTCCCGTCCTGTCTCCCCGCGCCTCAGGGACTAAGGTTTAGTCTGACTCCTCATTCCTGCGGCCCGTTACTCTCCTCCTTCAGGGACGGCACCAGCACGTGGTGGATTCAGTTTCGCTCTTTTCAAAGCAAAGACTCTGGGCCCTGCGGGCTCCTACCAGAGGTGGTGCAGACCCCAGGCAGTGGTCCACGCACCCCCGCCGCCCGGCAGCAAGAACCCTGGCCCTCCCCACTACCTAGCACCGGCACCTCTCATCCCGCCTTCCCTCTTGCAAAGTGTGGATCTTAAAAAAAAAAAAAAAAAATTTCCCCTCCTCATTCTTGTTTCCTCCTTCTCTTTGTCCTGGGCCACATGGGCTGAAACAAACCTCGGCCGGGGCCACAGCGATCCTCTGTCCCAATCTTCCTATAAGTGGTTCCCGCGAAAGCATTCAAGAACTCTGCCTTCAGTCACCAAGAATGCCACCTAGACAACGTTCAGAAAGGGTGGTACCATCTGAACGGCGGTACGTAAACCTCAAAGGCACCGAGGGCCTGCGGGCCGGCTCATGGCCACGTGCCGGGCTCCGGCGCTTCCAGACTCCTCCGCTGCTTTCCAGCTCTGACAGCAGAGCTGAGTCGGTGGGACAGAGCACATATGACCTCGAAGTCTAAAAAAATTTACCGTCTGGTCCTTTAAGGAAAGTGGTACTAATCCCGGCTTCAGATTAAAATCGGCACCTCTACACCACTTAGCTAACACCAGTCTCTTCGATTTGGATCTTACGTTTCACGGAATTTCCTAGATGCTCTTTGTAGGCCATGGAGAGAAAGAACGGAAGCATCAAGCATGTATTCACCTGCTACGTACGGGAGGGAGGGAAAGAAAGAGCCCGTCTCCAGGATCGCAGCCTGCAGAATCCAGCAGAAGCCCACGATACACCCTGGTACCTGCAGGATGCCCAGCGCACAAATGAACGGCTCTCGAGGTTCTGAGCAGAATGCGATGGCTACACTCTGCTCAGGTGGGTGTGAAAAGGGGGAAGCGAAAAGGGGGGAGGGAGGGAGGGAGGGAGAGCAGGGGGCAAGAGAAGAGACCAGGCGGCATCTGGCAGGCACTGAAGAAAAGGCGAGAGATGAGGATGAGGCAGGTTCTTGGGAGGACGGCCTGTCAATTCTGGGACCTGAGGACGGAGCAGGGCTCAGCCACGTAAAGAGCTGGGAGGGGGGATGGGGTCCGGGGAGAGCAAAGAGAAGAAACAGCTGAGCAGGCTGCTGCAGAGTGCCCAACGAGGGGGAGGGGGAAGAGCCAGAGAAGGAGGGTAGGTTAGGAAGGGCCAGACCCGCCCCCATTACTGGAAGCTGCCACAGGTCTCAGAACAGAGGAATGGAACTGGTCAGACTGGCTTCAGCGAGAGGCCTCAGCTGCAGCGGGAAGAAAGTACCAGATGGAAGGGCTGCGGGAAGATTCCCGAACCGCCGGGGCACACCTCCAAGACTACCACGACGTGTGGGTGCCAAGACCGAAGATGCTAATACTTACAACGACCTGACCCGAAGCAGATGGCAGTGGAACGACTGCTCGGCCCAGGTCAGGGCACCGAGGCAGGCGAGGGAAGCCCGGCTCTGACCCCTTCTTGCTGGGCTCCGAGCAGGCTCACGAGCCGACAGTGTGATAGTTTCAAATGCCCAGGACACAACTAACCCAGTCCCTTCCTACAACAAGAACAAATCTTTTCCCTTATTCTACTTATTTTCGTCCTCCGACTCATGTACTTGTTTGCAAATCTCAATGTCCTGTAGAAACCCCGAGGCTTCCAAGGGTTCTCTCTGGTTGACTTAGGAGCTGAAGCACTTTTAAACAGACCCAAGTAATAAGTCCAAAAACTTCTAGGGGAGTGAGCTTCAACGCTTGAGAGGTTAAAGAATCCGGCTTTCCAGGAAAGTTAGAAAGTTCATGTTGCTAAAGAAGTGATCTGTTGAACTTCTGTCAAAAAAAAACCAACAACCCCAAGCCAAACCAAACCAATGGAAAACGGCAAAGTTCTGGAAAACTTTATTGCTCAAAAAAAAAAAAAAAAAAAAAGTGCAGGAATTCCTGTTTGTTGTTCGTCTCTGCTTTTCTAAACTCTCACGAGCAGCACGACTATGACCCCTAGGAAGCTGTCGGGTAACCATGAACATCACTGTCCTTGACGGGATCTGCTTATTCACTATTTATTTATCCAAGAGAAGGGGGATGGCCCAGTGACCTTATTATCCCTGTCAGAAGACAACCACGGCCTGCCCTGAAAATGCTCCAAGCGTCCAGGATTCTCTCTGAACTCCAACGGCACATCCCCGATGCCACAGGTGGAGACCAACTTGGAGGAAAACAATTTACATAACTCTGTCATTGGAAAGCCGCACCACTGGGGAGATTAACTACTGTCCTGCCCCGTGTAAAAAGCCTGAGGGAAGTTTCTCATTCTTCACATAGTCTGCTGTGTAAGATGGAGAGCTGGCCCTGGACGGGAAGGATCTTAGTTCTTCCCCACTCTAACTGGCCTTCGTATTTAGAAGGAAGAAAAAGAGAAACCGTGTTCGTTTTCTGATTCCAAGGACTCAGTCCCCCAAAGGCAGACATGGAAAAAATTATGGTTCTCAAAACAGAGCTGAAAATACACCACAGAATAATGAACTAGAGTTACAAATGAGATTCTAGAATTTCCTGTGACTCCCTAGCTACATCTGCCTGCTCCCGAGGTCTCTATCTCCATAAACTCAGAGCCTTTTATGAATGTCTTTCAAATGGGTGTGCAGCCCCAGTGCCCATGGGTTCATTTGTAGATATCTAGGTGCTCTTTATGCAAAGGACACAGTGATCGCCTGTGCTGTGCACACACAGGTTTTACACTTCCCGCCACGCATGGGGTGCAAGCAAGGCGGGGAGTTGTGAAAGGTATTGATCGTGATTTCTGGAAACAGAGGGCCAGAGGGACTGTCCATTACCAGGGCATGTGCTCAGAGCCAGACAACTTAGTTTTATTTTTATATCGATGTCCCATAAGAGGAACCAAAGCATGACTGCCCTGAGAAGGTAAAAAGGTCACTCTGCATTACAGTTTTTTACGTCGGCAAAAACGCAGATGGTACAATCGGTCATATTTCTTCTAAGAAATCACTAACACCAGTCGAATACAAAAAGATCACAGGACAATATTCTGGATGAGCACTTAAAATGGTCCCTTTAGCTCCAGCGGCCCTGGGGTAGATTTTGTGTGTGTGAGCCCATAAATAGTCCCTTTAAATAGACAAGAACTTTCACACCCAGAAGAGCGCAGCCCCCTAAGACCTTCACACTGTGACCCTATATGATTATTCCAAAAAGGTTAGCACATTTAAAAACAATGGCAATCTCCCCTTTAGGATCCCCCAAGAAATGTGAGAAACCAGTCATACCACATTACATTTTTTTTCCATGTACATCAAAACACGCACTTTTTCCAGAAAAGAAAATTACACGGTATCTCCTGTTGTACACCTTGATTTTTTTCCCATTTAATAGTGTGTCGTAGAAATATGTGCACACACATGTGGTTGGGCAGACGGGCAGAAGGACAGAAGATAAGGACCCCCCCCGCTGCATGCATATTCACGTACAAACCAGTACATTTCAGATTCCCTTTCATAGCTATACTTTGTAGGACACAAAATGTGATCAAGGAAGTTGGAGTTCTCTGTACACACACATCTGACAGATAGTCTTTGCTAAGGTGCTGGTGACAGGCATTTCTAAGTGGGCTGAAGAGAGTAATAGACAGAAACCAACGAAGTAATACACGAATGAAGGAAAGACCAGCGCTTGTGGGGAGAGCCTGTGGGGAGAGCCTGTTGTAAATGGTAGTGAAGACTCAGCAGACAGACTGCAAAGAGGTCACCACCCCCTTGGCCCTTTCTTTAAGATCAGGATGTAGCCACAGCTTCCTCAGGGCCGTGCACCAAATCTTAGCTTTTCTTTGGAGTAAAGTGGGAACTTCAATTTCCACTTGTGTATTTGAAGAGCGGAGGGCTAAATCAAACAGAATTCTTGGATCAAATTACTTCTGAGCTAATGCGCAAGGACCAAGCGAGTCTTTTACCTTAGAGCCCGGCTGAAAACGTTCCCGTATTATCAGGGCAAATAAGAACTCAAATGCGAGAATCGCAGAGAAAAATCATCCCTAATAGGTCCCCTCCACCATTCCTCTTCAGAAAGACGCTGGAGAGAGCTGTTAAGGAAATGAGGGACACCAACTCCAACTTAACTGGCACGTTCGCTACCATCTGAAAGGCAAAGACATTTTACTGTGACTTACCTCCATCATCCAAGGGCCGTTTCTGTACTCCGTATCCATACACTGAGGGGTCCACTAGAGGTGTGGAATTATTCAAGTGAGGAACTGAATCAATTTTAGCAGCAATCTACAGAGAGAATCAGATTTAAATGCTCAGTAACAAATCCTGGCTCCATGTGAGGAAGAAAGAGGAGAGTCCTCTTAAAAGGCCTGTTAGCCCATTTCTCCCCCTGACCTAGATTAATGGAAGGCATTGCCACCACGGGGACAGACACTTTCCACGGCTAACTGAATTTTCTTTTGGCCTTAACAACGTCTTTAGGAATAAAATACTTCCAAACGTTTGTCTTCTACAAATTAGACTTTTTTTTTTTTTTTCCCTACAAATTAGACTTAAGCGGTCACTTAAAATACAGGTATCCTGCATTCTACGAAGAAAAATAGACCAACAATATAAAGAACTTTGTTCAGAAGTTTTTATCACAGGGTTCCTTTAAGAAACAAGCTCCCCGATACTATTTAAAAGGCTGTGTTTGCTCAAACATGACAACTTGTTAGGAAAACATCCGTCCTATAACTTCAGTGCCTATAAAGTGCTGATGTCATCTATGGAGATCTAAAATAGTAAGCTGCTCCTCATTGGAAGTGTCCAAACAGTGGGGAGATGACTGTCCACACCATTTCAGAAGGATTCCTGCACTGGAGAAGGGGAGACAAGCTCTGAGAGCTATTTCAATTTTTAATATTTATTATCAGTTTAAAAAAAAAAAAGATTGCATAGCTATTAAAGCATTTTCCCCCAGAAACAAATGCTATGGGGGAATTACTTATCTACTTTGTTCTCATTGGAAAATTAAATGTGATCTTCATGGTAAATCAACTCTTTCATTTAATCAAAAGAATATTTACAGCCACTGCTCTTGACGTTAGTCCCTAAGTTAAGCGTTGTAAGTAGGGGGGGAATAAGGGGCAGACAGAAGGGCTGTCCCACAAGAGCGAGTGTTCAGTGGTAGTTTTTCCGAGCTTGTCCAAATATGCCCAGAAATCTGAGACCTTCTGGAACCAACATAAATGACCTTAAACATATAATGTCTTAAATAAGACATAAATATCTTACACAAGACAATCTTGACACTGAAACCCCAAGGCAGGGCTTAAATGTCAGGGATCCGGGGTCAGGTCTCTCTGGTTTCTTAGTTCTGTGGTGTTGGACAAGCCCCTCTCCCCTCTGCATGAGATCCTCTGGGTGTCCCACCACCAGCTGCAGAGTTTGGGGAAAGCTAACAACATACTCTCAACACAAACGAACTTTGCATCCTAGAAAGCACTTCACAAAGAGCGTGGCTGTTAAAACAAGGCAACTCATCCAACCAATGTCGAGGGCCTACTATGTGCCGGGCTCTGTTCCAAGCACTGGGCTTCCTGTGGTGAACAAGAATACCTAGGCCCGGGGGCACCTGGGCGGCTCAGCTGGTTAAGCGTCTGACTGTTGATTTCAGCTCAGGTCATGATATCAGGGTTAGGGGATCGAGCCCCTCATCAGGCTCTGCACTGGGCACAGAGTCTGCTTAGGCTTCTACCCCCCCCACCACCCCTCAACTCTTCCTCCCTCCCTTAAAAAAAAAAGGAATAACCAGGCCCCTACTCCGTGTTAGCAGTCAGTGGGGAGTAACAGGTACACAAGCTAAGTGATAAGTGATCATTTCAGCGGGTTATAAGCATTATGCTAATAAGAGAAGACAATGACATAGAGCGCTTTGGAGAGCGGATCAGGGAAAGCCACTGTGAGCACATGAGGTCGTGCGATCTAAGACCTAACGGCTGAGGAGGAGCTGGCGATCCAACAGTCTGAGGGAGCACTCCAGGTAGAGGGAACATTCCAGGCAGAGGGAACAGCCTGTATAAAAGGTCTGAGGCAGGAGCCAGCCTGGTAGGGACGAGTCCAGAAGACAGAAGTCAACGTCACAAGAGTAGGGGGGAACTAGATGTGTTCCAAGACACAGGCAAGGGCCAGTTCCCTACGGCTCTAGGTCACGGTAAGGGCTTGGGTTTTATAGGAAGGGTGACAAGAAGCAACTGCGATGCGTACTAGCGGAAGAAACATGTTGGTTTATGTTTTTAAAAGGTCCCCTTGACAAGGAAAAGAGACTCTAAGGGGACAGGAGTAGGAAGACCATTTAGGAGACATTCTAGGTCAGGGCTCAGCAAACTATGGCAGCTAAACCACTTGCTTTTGTATAGAAAATTTTATAGGAATCCAGCCACACACATTTTTTGGTGGAGGAACTGCACCCAGACCATATGGTACACAGTCCCCACACAGGTCACTTACTATAAAGTCTGTGGGTCCCTGTCTAGGCTAGCGATGATGGTACCTGGATAGGTGCTTGTATTAGTAGTAAATAATTAAAATATCAAGACTGCTGATAGAAACCTAACTCCTATATCCAAGCAGCCATTTTCTCTAAAACAAAATACTGTACAAGTCTTGCCTAACAGCATTCTACCACTGACTTGTAATCTTGCTTTCCGTATTTGTTTTGGATAAGTTTATGGGGGTTGGCTACTTACTTAAGATGCAAAAGTTACCTTTAAGGGCCCAGCTGGTAAAGCAGGTAGATTAAAAGGAGAGAACACTGCCTTGGCTTCTGCCTCACAGAGACTCTTTCATTTGCTACAATAAACTTAGTTGTAAATGACTGATGGGGGGTTTTTCAGGACTGTTGGCTGGTTTGCTTTTAAAGACGACCCAAAATGTTCCCAGCAGATAGTGAAGATGACCCCAAAGCACAAAGAAAGGGGTACAAGGGCACATGATTATTGGTGGAGTCCCCCAAGAGCGGGCATGCCAAACCACACGAGACACAGAACCCCAAAACCTCAACTCAACACACATCAGGTATGCTTCCTGCTCCTTTCTGATATTTCTTTGCTTCCAGATCTTTTTCCTTCTTTCCAAAGCAGCTAGAATGTTATTCCTGAGTCTCTGGCCTTCCTTCTAACTTACACAGTATGTGTTGCATGTTGCTGGAATGTCATTTTTTCCCAAAGCTGATATGCTAAAAATGTTACAATAGTTTCCTGTTCCTGAATTTGATTAAAGGCTGAGGCTTTCAGATTTGTTCTTAAGTCATGTTTACTTCAGTTATCTATAATTTGGGAAATTTCCACTAAGAGAAAAGCAGTACACACTACTGGTTAAGAGGTGTAGCTCTGAAGTCAACAGACTGCATCTGAACCCTGGCTAAACAAATGTTAAACAGGAATTTAACAATATAGTATACAACTGTATCATAATTTACACTGTACACATAATATTCTGTAAAGAAACAATGTATTCTTTCATCCATACAAATGCAACCTTATTTTACGTTTTACGTAGGCTCCATAGTGTGGAGCCTGATGCAGGGCTTGAACTCAGAACCACAGGATTGAGACCTGAGCTGAGATCAAGAGTCAGATACTTAACCAACTGAGCCACCCAGGCACCCCCAACATTAAGAAATGATTTTAAATGTCCACCAAAATGAGTTAAAATTTAGTGTTTACTGCGTGCTGGGTATTCTGCGAAGAGCAGAAAAATAAATGTGTATTTATTTTTTAGAAAGTTAAAACTTTAAAAAATGATCTTTATTTATTTGCAAAAAAGAGAGAGAACGCGCTCGTGCACAAGTAGGGGGAGGGGCAGAGGGAGGAAGAAGCAGGTTCCTAGCTGAGCAGGGAGGTAGATGCGGGGCTCAATCTCAGGACCCCACGATCATGACCAGAGCTGAAGGCAGATGCTTAACCAACTGAGCCACTCAGGTATCCTGGGAAGTGCATTTGAAATATTCTATCTTATTTATTCCTTACAATGACTCTCTAGGAGGCTGATACTATTTCAAGACAAGGAAGAGCGAGGCTTGGAGCAGCTGAGTGCCCCGCACACTGTCACACACCTCGTTAAGTGGCAAGAGGCCTACTGAAGCCCAGTCTGCCCAGCTCTAGCCTATGCTATTACCCACGGCACTGGGCACCTCCCCTCTCCCACCTAATACTCTATTAAACATATCTCATTTCCCAAGGACTTAAAACCTAATGTTTTCCAGGGCACCAAGCTCAAGTAATTCCCCACATCGTAACTGATCGCCCTGAAGGGCAGCTGCTTCAGAGAAGTGAGGTACGTTCTCAGCTAATAATGGCGTAGGCCAGAAAACAAGTCACTGTAGCGAGGACACTCCTACCAAACCAAGGCCACGCCCGTCTTTGCCCTGAAGGGACTCTGCTACTGATTTTTTATCCACTCGATTCCCTTTCCCCCCCTTTTGGGGGGAGGCCAGGAGGAAAATCTGTTCTCTCACTACCTGTGCTAATTTAGGCACCATAATAGATGAACTACAAATCAACATCACACGTATTTGACCTCGACTTTGAATAATTAGTGGAAACGAGGAGGGGAGCCCTGAACCAGGAGTCAGTCAAGGGTCCTGGTTTTCCAGCCAGCTCTTCCAGTGTATGACCTTAGGCGAGACTTTCAGTGGCCTCGTTCCTTGGGGTACTCACCTGTAAAATGCAGGGACAGACTAAACCAGTGTTTTCCAAACAGAAGTATGCAGGCATTTTTGGGAGGTACATGGATCAATGTTTTTAAATTTGAGAACATGTGTGTGTTTTACGCCTATTTATATACGGGTGTGTGTGTGTGTGTGTGTGTTTCTTATAGTTACCTTCTATGCAAGGCAAAGTTTTCACTTAAAATAGTGATTTAGTTTCCTTTTAAAAATATTAAGTAAACAAACACTGAGGGATCAATGATACGGCATAAATCGTAAAGGTGCTATACACATCATTAAATTTAGGAAACACAGTGATTAATTATTCCCAGTGCACATTTTTACAACTAAAATTCTCTGACAAGTTTCTTAATTGAAGCAGTTCGCCTTGTAAATCCGAAGAGGAAGCTCTGCGTATCTCCACAGCTTTACATTTATTTAAACATTACACCCCACAGAAGTAGGCAAAGCCATCTGAATGCCAAGTCACCCACATCCCACGGCCACACTATTAAATATAGCTGCTGCTGATCTTCACGGATTCAGCAAACAGAACGCTCACACGACCTCCTAGGGAGCATGAACCCAACTTGCTTCCAGGGAACCTCTGCTCCACGGTCACCTGAGTGACCCTGCCCAGGCCCTGGAGAATACAAGGGCTTGAGGGAAGGTGTCTGCTACCCACGGCAGGAAGACACAGTATGTTACCTGCGCAGTTAAGCCCAGGCGCTGAGATCACGTCCCAGACGGCAGGTTCTGGGATCATGGTGCATGGGAGCAAGTCCCAGTTCTGCTTCCTACTGCCTAAGAGGTCACACTGTGGACAGTCGTGTGTCAGACTTATTGTACACTTGCTAAGTGCCTGATGGTGTCCTCAGTTCACCTCCACGGCAACCTTATAAAGTAGCTACTCTTCGCGTTATTGGGGGACTGGGAAGCCCATCTGCCTGGAATGATATCCACGGGGATAATGAGACAACAACGTAAAGCACCCAGAACAACGCTGGCACATGGTAAGAAATAAGAAATGTTTGCTATTTTAATCTTTTATTGAATAATAACAGGAAAATACACAGACTGTAAGTTTACAGCTCACTAAATGTCCCCACACTAAAATACCTGTATCAACCAGCACTGAGATCAGGACACAGAACATTACTGGGGCCCAGAAGTCTGCCTCGACCCCTTCCGTCATCACCTCCCAAGGGGAACCTCCTAACATCTAATATTAGCTATTAAAAAAAACTGTTACCACCACCAATGACCTCCATTTTCCAGATGAAGAAACTAAGGCTTAAAGAAGTTAAAAGAACTTGCCCAGTCGCTAAGCTAGTAAGTGGCAGAACCAGAACTTGAACTCATATGGGCTGAATCCAGAGTGTTGTTTTTTTTTTAAAGATTTTTTTTTTCTTTTTCCTTTTAAAGGATTTTATTTATTTGGCAGAGAGAGGTCACAAGTAGGCGGAGAGGCAGGCAGAGAGAGGGGGAAGCAGGCCCCCTACCGAGCAGAGAGCCCGATGCAGGGCTCGATCCAGGACCCTGAGATCATGACCTGAGCTGAAGGCAGAGGCTCAACCCACTGAGCCACCCAGGCGCCCCTTTTTTTAAAAAAGATTTTTATTTGAGAGAGCGAGCGAGCGCACGTGCACAAGCAGGGGGAAGGGGCAGAGGGAGAGAGAGAAGCAGGCTCCCCGTTGAGCAGGGAGCCTGATGTGGGGCTCGATCCCAGGACTCTGAGATCATGACCTGAGCCAAAGGCAGAGGCTTAACTGAGCCTCCCCAGGTGCCCGAATCCAGAGTCTTAATAAGCATTTCACTGTACAGTGACCCCGCCTTATCCACGGCAGATATAGCCCAAGACTCTGGATAACTGAAATGGCAGATAATACCAACCCGTCTGCGTATTATATTTTTTCCTATACGTATATGCCTATGATAAAGTTTAACCTGAAAGTCAGATTAACGACAACTAAAAATAAAATAGAACAATTATAACAATATACTATAAAAAACTGTCATGTGAATGTGGCATCTCTATCAAGATATTCTGCACTCACTCTTCCTGTGATGATGTGAGATGAGCGCCAGAGGGGCTGGGAAGGGATGTTAGGCTACTAGTGACCTTCTGGCAACACGTCAGGAGCAGGATCAACTGCTTCTGGACTTCGACTGCCCGCCGGCAACCGAAAACCTGGAAAGCGAGGCCGCAGATACGGGGGACTACTGTACTACCCTCCGGGGGCTTTGTGACCATCCAATGAGAGAACATATATGGAAGTCCTCGCCTGGCATCTAGCGCAACAGGGGCTCGATGAATGGCAGCTATTGTTGTCATTGGAAATGGGGCCCCAGCTGATCCTGCCCTATTTACTGGCATTAACCAAAACAAGGAATTCTATATGCCAATCAAATAAGGCACAGCTCTCCAGAGTAGCTTTTTTAGACAACTTCATGCCACCCACATTTGGGCAGAATTAAATATTCCCTTCTCTATGTTTCCAAAGCACTTTATAAACTCCCTCTAAACAATGTAGCTCACTGAGAAAGTTACTGGTTAAACTGTCTCCCCGCTATTGGGAGCTCTCTGCACTGTAGACCTGTCTCAATCCTCAGTACCGCGAGGGCAAAGGTTTTGAAACCCGGAACTCCAGGGCTTAGTTTTACAGAATTCACAAACCTCCTGAAATTACATACAAAACTATTTAAATGTTCCTGAGGGAGGTTCAAAGTTTTCAAGAGTTTTAAAAAGGTCTGTGTTTCCGAAAGTCAAAGCACAACTTCCCTAATGCATAGCAAAGTTCTTGACCCACAGAAGGTACTCTTTAAGGGTTTGCTAAATTTCAAGTGGATCTGGAGAAGCCCACCTGAAGGCAAAATGCTAAGATGACCGGCGGAGGCTCGAAGCGGAACGCTGCTCCAGCGGGGACCTCCAGAGGCCCTGAAGAGGACATGTCCATTCGGTTTGTACCCTATGTCCCAGCTAATTCCACCAGCACCCCCTGGATGCTTTGTTCAGATTCTGATTCCTCGGAGACGGAAAGTTACCCAGCTACCCCTGCGAAGGAACCGAATCCTCCGAAGGCAGAAAACGGTGATCCAAGAACAGCTGTGTATATTAACTACTTGTGTGTCTCTGAGAAAATGGCTTTATTTCCCTCCGGCTCATCATTTTCAAATATAAAATGAGAGTCAGAACCCTTGTCCTATCTCACCTGGCTGTTGTGAGGACTAATCCCACGGTAAGATGAAACCAGCCACAAATCTGTTGGTCTTATCTTTGCGCTGGCCCAGCATCCAGGCAGGAGGCCCGGAGGTCAGCAGATCTTCCAATAATGACAGGCAATCCGAATCACATCACTACTTCTAGTAACACCCTCAGTTTCACAAGTGATCTGCTATTAGCTGGTATGAGGATAAAAGTACAGTTTCTGCCCCTGAAAGAAGTATTGGCTACTCTTTCCCAATTGTCTCTATACCAAAACTCTAAATGCAAAACATTTTCAAGAGATGTGACTTTTGACAGAGGAAAAGGATTGCACAGAAAAGCTGGGGGGAGGGAGTTCGAACAGATGCCCAACGTAACATAATGGAAAGCGAAAGAACCAAAATGCTGTGGCCAATTTTTTTTTTTTTTCCCAGATCCAGCTAGATGACAGCTCAGAATGTTCAAGGGCTTGAAGGAACTACTATGATTATCTAGCTCAACATTTCCTGAAATTTGATCTGTAGAATGTGACTTGGTTTTATGAAAAGACAGTATGAAATTACATAACTTCGGGATATTTACAACACCCATCCCAAACTCCTATAGGACTTGATACACACAAGCATATTAAAGGTTCTGAGAAGTCCTGCATCGAACGGCCTGTAGATCAAATGTTGGGAATGGCTGACCCAGCCCAAGGTCAGATAGCTACTTGCAGGAGACTCAGGTCTTCTAAATCTCCCTAAACCATTCTTTCCATTAGAAATTTCAAATAAAACCCAGATATGGCGGACTCGCAATTCGGAAAAGGACGATGGGGGAGAAAGCTGTTGATGATTAGGCATCCCAATGGCAACCCAGAGTCAAAGGGGCAGCTGCTGCTCAGCTCCTGCGGAGTACTGCCATTCCAGATTGTGCCAGCAGTGTGGCCAGATCTTTTCTTGAGAAGCTAGAGAGCTCAATTTTTATGTGAAATCATTCTAAGTATTGGCATTGTGTGGGTCAAACAAAGCACGCCTGCTGGCCCACGGTGAGCCTTCTCCAGCCCATGGGCCACTGGTTTGAGAACTCTGGTCTAGGCAAATTTGGATCTACATAATAAATGGGGCTTCGGGAGAAACCAGAGTCTGACACTACATTTGGGCTATCAGATTTTAAAAGAAAGATAAAGAAGTTTCCGATGAAAAGGAGAAGAACTGCAGAAACAGACAGGGGAACGTATTGTGCGTTTCCTACGCACTTTTCAAAACCGAACAGGCAGATCAGCACTTCCATGAAAGCAGTGACCCAAATGGGGTCAGTCACGTCACGAAAACCCTCTAACAAGGACTTGCTCTTTACAGGGGACTCCGCTGGGTCCTGTCAAAGCAAAGATACAGGAGCAGCCCACAGATTTCCTGCAAATGTTGGGTTTTCTTCAAGTGTCTGAGAAAGCAAAAATGAATGCACACTGGGGAGTTTAGTCCCTCATGAATCGATGACTTGAGCTACTGGAGCTGGGTGTGTAGGAGATCATCTCAGTGGCACACAGCCGCAATGAATGGAGCGCTCGGCACATATGCCGTGAGTCAGAAGCATCATGTATTAAGGAAGCAAAGGCGGTCTCTCTCAGGGAGTGACCAAGAACCAATGAACAAAGGCTTTTTCTTTTAATGGTGGATGCACATGCTCGTAAAGGCAATTTTGTGCGTGTACAAAGCACACACGCCAAATCATGTACCGCTTAGGCTCAAAGCTTGAGACGGCAGCGCTGGCAGGCATCTGCGGAGAACCAAGGACAATTCTGAGACCCCACGCCAAGAACATTTCCCAAAATAAAGTGCTGGTGACAAACAGGTTCTAGGCCTACAGAACTGTCAACAGGTTACTTCCTATAGATTCTAGAGGGGCCTGGTCACAATCATTTGGGTGCTGAACCACCATGAAGCCCAACTCCTACTGGCACCCGTTCCACTGTAAATACACCGTATTTATGTGAAGAATACCCTGGACTTGTGCAACACAGAAGCACTGACTGGGTCTAGGTCAAAAGAAGGGCTTAAAATCCTGAAAAGCATTAGCAGTTAGGCAAAGCAACTTCTTTCTATTTAGGTGATGACTGGCAGACAGCTGGCCCGAGCTGGGGAAGGCTGCCGGGCATCTCCAAGACTCTGGTGTTACATTGTCCTCTTGGCACACAAATGTGTGCACTGCATGTCAGGGGCTACTCAACCACCGGCAGCGGGCTCTCTGGGAACATTTTTGCTTTTAGAAAAAACAAACCAAACAGAACAGAGTTGTACCTACTTATCCACAATCTCCGTGAGGTCCTCCAGTAACCAGGGTTGGTCAGGGTAGAAGTGCACTGTGGCCACAAAACAGGACTGCCTAGCCTGTTCTGGCTTTGAGTCCACATCCCACCCTTCAGAGGATCCCGACCTCTCTAAGCGGTGAGTTTAAAAAACATATTTTTGCTGATCTGCCAATGACTTGGAGAACAGGACGTGTTTTTTAAATTCCCAGCACTCTTAACTCTTTATCAATGGGACTGAATCAAACCACACTCCTACACTTGAACAGTTCCCTATGGAACAGCTGCATTATTCGTTTGTGCCAACCACTATTAACTCACTGAACTTCACGCTGCTGCAGAAAATTTTACATTTTATGTGACATCTTCATAGACTCTCTTTTGATCTAGAAACACCACGCTCAGAGGAAACGAAGAGTAACAGCTGGTTCCCTGTGTTGGAAAGAGTCCAAAGGATATGCAGGAGGCTTCATGATGCCAGGCAGGAAGCTAGTGGATTACGTACTGGGCTCCACATACCAGACTTAATAGAAACTGCAGGTTCAAATCCCAGCAGGGTGGATTTGGACTCTGTTACGATCTTCTACATAAACTGAGCACAAGACAGCTTACTGCTCCCTAACAAACTTGTGAGAACTTTCTAGACTATTGCGGGTGTTTATGAGGGCACATAAAGGTGGGGTCGGGGGAAAGCTTCGCAATCATTAAAATACAGAAATACCTTATCTTTTATTTCCAGTTACTAGAGAGGGAAAAAAAAAGGCACATTTCTGCAACACGCTGCATATACAATGAAGTAGGACCATCATCACCCAGATGCCCCAATAATGTGAGACCCAATGAGGTGAGCTTTACTATAAAGCGTACAACAGTTCCAATTTCTAACATTCCATTCTTGCCCAAAGCGAATCTATACATAAACCTAAAATTACCCACAAACCTGTTTTTTCTTTAGTTTTTAAAGGCCATCAAATCCTTGGAGATAGTATCGACCACCAGCTGTTAATATTCAGAAGTAATACACTCACAGCACTGTCTCCATTGGGCTTAATACTGCTCCAGTCAATGGTGCATTTCAGAGCTGGGAACATTTCCAATGAAGTTTTCTTGGCTAGTAGTAAACACCACTGCTTCAACAATCCACACTGGGTCAGCCATTTAACAGAGGGTCTCCCTCCCTCTTGAGCAGGTTGTCCAAGAATATGAGTTCAACCACTGGCTCAAGAGAAGCAGAAAGTCTTCTCAATGGTTCAAAATTCATGTTATGTTCAACTACAGGCCTTCTGCAAACTGAGGATCTGAGCTCTTTAGGGCAGTGACTATAATTCTTCCTGGATAGAGAAGGCCAACAGGTGATTGTCACATATCAGCACAAAGCGAAAGCCATTACATATTAGTAGCCAGTGAGAAACAAGGTTCAGGACCCTGTTCTGTAGAGGAAAGCAGTGAAACACGCCGGCAAGCAGAGTGGTGCAAGGGGAGCTGGACGGCATGTTCATCCGTTACAGCCACTGGTGGGCTCTGAAGTCTAAGTAAGATGGATACTCACTACTGTACTGGTTGACGCCTAGGCAGTAAGTAACAAGTCAAGTCATCGGAAACAATTTTAGGTGGAACCACAGGTTTGGAAAGTTCTGGGATCCAATATAATGTCTATAGGAGCATCAGTATTAAAATGAAAAAAGTCAGTATCTGGGAAACAGGTAGGATTCCCTCCCCTGGAATACTGGAAAGAGATGTAAAGACCATATCTTCAAGCGACCAAGTGGAGACCTTCTTCTAATACAATGAGTCCTGTGGCTTTCTGTTAGGAATCAAGCAGTAATTAGTTACAGCCCAACTTTTAAGGTGTCAGTTAGTACACCTACAATTAAATAGGAAGAGATGATGAGTATAAGACACTCAGCAGCACAGGTTTAAGTGTCAGAGGTAACTTGTAAGTTTTACACGCGATAGAACGACATGTTCTGCTCTAAGCACCATGCCAGAAGCCAGAGTATTTCTGGCAGGTCCCATATTCATTCTCCAGGGAGGTATACAACCTCTTAAAACCCAACTTATTTAAACTCTGCCAAAATGCACGACACTGTCTGATGGTAAGGCTGCACTGTTGGGATGAGTCCGTATCACATTCTCCCCGAGAGAGGAAATTATTGCCCATAAGGGACTTCTACGTCTTGTGGACCACCCACACTTACTGAGCATCTTCCTCTCTTCCCTCTCCAAGAGTAACTTCAAAAGTAAAATACCCTCGAATTCCTGCCACTCCACCCTCCGAATACAGGAAGTCCAAAAACGATGTTTTCCAAGTTTTAAAAAGCTACATGGCCTGAGACGGCCGCTTTCTGTCTACACCCCGGTCCTCACCGTGAGCTCCCCAGCCCCCACCCCTCGCGAACCTCAGAAGCCCACGCTGGGTGCCCTGCACGTCCAGCCGGGCGTGGGGGCGCGGTGGGGCCAAGCGATCCGGGCAAACCCTTTCCCAGCGGCTGCACTTAGAAGAGCTGCCCGACAGGCTGGGCCTGGGCCTCGCGGTGGTGCCTTATCCCTCGGCTCCTCCGACTGTAGAAGCCCCAAGAAAAGGCCGAGCCCCGGAGAGGCGTCAGCCCAGGCTGCCTCTCGCCCCCAGGCCCGACCCCCTCCTCCCCATCGGGCCCGGCCCGGCCCCGCCTCGGGCTCCCGTGCTCCCGCCAGCCGGCCGCGCCCGTACCTGCCGGACCCGGTGCAGGGCGTCCACGAAGCCCTCGGCTTTCATCCCCACCGGAGCGCTCTGCCCCTGCACCAGCTCCGCCATTACCGCCCCCGCCGCCGCCGCCGCCGCCGCCGCCGCCGCCGCCGCCGCTCGGCTCCCCCGTCCGGCCTCCAGCTCCGCTTGGGGACCCGTAGCCGGAAAGGGAAAGTCGCCCCACTTCCGGCGGAAGGGAAGCCGGGACGCTCAACGCGAGAGGAGCCGTGTCTGTGGGGCGGGGTCAGGGCACGTGATCACGGTCTGGCCGGAAGTGGGGGCGGGGCCGCCGACGCGTGGGCGTGTCCAACGCGGGAGGTTGCTCTCCCGCCTCCAGCACAGGTGTCTATCTGTTCCCAGACCAGATCTGAGCCAGGCCCGTGGATGATGTCGTGACAGATCGTAAGGCTCGGGTATGGCCCGAGGTGTTCGGCTGTCGGCTGTTTGGAAACCCAGGGAGGAATGGTGTGGTTTCCCCAAGATCGCGCCCAAGCAGTCCTGGTTCTCTAAAAACCTGACCTTGGCAGCCCCTCCCGGGAATGGCCATTGGTTTGGCATATTGGGACTGAGCTCTTTGAAATGGCACCGTGAGGACCGAGGGAGACTGGAAGGCAAGGGGCAGCACCACAGAGTGTCAATTTCTCCAACGTTTGCAGAAAGTACAGGCTGGAGTTCTTCAGACCGCACCGAGGATGGGTTAAGTCACACCTGGGGCTGCCTGGCGACGCAGCTCTGGAAGGACGCTCCTGCTGCAAGGCCCTTACACATTCCTTCCCAAACCCTGGGACTCTGGGGAAACAGGAATTAGAGTAGGACCATAATTGCTTCCATGCGTGCTGAGTCAAAACCCTACTGCAAGGAGGCCTCTTGGAATGCTTAAGTAACTTTCTCTTGATGGTACTAGCTAGGTATAGATACTGCAAAGCAAGGGAAGGAATCTTAGTGCTGGAACACACTTGAGCTTTTGAGGTGGATCTTACAAATGAGCAACAAAACCTCCAGAAAAGGAACAAGACTTTGAGGCTTTGACGCACATCTTGTTAGTGGCAGGTCCAAGTTGGGGCTCCCATCGTTTGATTAACAAGATTGCCCTTATAATCGATTAATATTCCCCAAGTCCTGTGGTGCCAAGGAGTTGGATTTTAATGGAGAATCATGCCAAGCATTTTATGCCCCTTTTGAAGTTAGGAAGGAAGATAAGCACTAGAAAGGAAATTAGGAGTGCCTGGGTGGCACGGCGGTTGAGCATCAGACTCTGGTTTGGTCTCAGATCTGGTCTCAAGTTCATGAGATTGAGTGCTGTCTTGGGCTCTGCACTCAGGACGGAGTCTGCTTGTGTTTCTCTCTCCCTCTCCCTCTGCCCCTCCCCCTGTAAAATAACTAAATCTTTTAAAAGAAATAAAAAGGACATCAAGAAGTAAAATATAGTGTGATTTTCTTTGATGACCCTTTGTGTTAGCATGCTAGGAGAGCTTTGGGTTTTGGAAAGAAGTGTGAAGAATAAGTGGCCAATAATCAAAGAGTTGTTCTTCATTTGTTAATGATGTCACTACCAGACTGAGTTCCTTAGGACGGTGACTGAATCCTGCTTTTCCCTGTGTCTCTAGAATTTGATGCATACCTGCAAAGAAAACTTATTTTGAATTGTATAATGCCAGGTTGGGGTAATTCTAGATTATGGTGAAATAAAAGAATTTGGCAAAACTGTAATGTTGAAGATTGTCACTTTCAGACAAAATATTTCAACCCATGTAGGAAAGCACATAGTTGGCTATTTGGCAGTTGCTGGTGAAGGGCTATCATGAGGCAGGATGAACAAATATCAACACACCTATTTGTGGCCCACCACCAATAGTGTTCTGTTTTAATTCTGTGTTCTGTTTTCATTCTGCTGTGTTTGTAAAACTCAAGGATATTGTATTAACTTTCAGGAATGGGGATGGTTCTACTGACAAAATATCGTGATGTTCGTGTTTTGAATATTTTTTAAAATCAGAGGTGAGTATGTTAATTATTCCAAATTCTAGCTGGCTCTCCCTATGAGTATGAATAATGGAAAGAAGGTTATTGGCCCAAACTTAAAGGCACATTCCAAAGACCACAGACTGCCTAAGTAGGAAGACAAGATTCTGATTCTCCCTCTCCTAATGGTTGAAAAACTATGGACAACTCACACATTTCTGAGAGTATGGAAGAGGAAGGTGACCCATACCGGGTCAAGTCCACTGTTATATGTTCTACTAACACACTGCCCTTCATCATCTTAACACTTATAACGATTGATTTTAAATCACTGTGCAATTATTTGTTTATTATTTGTCTCCTCCACTAGAATAAAATTAACAGTTTAGCTAGTTACAGAACTCTGGGTTGTAAATAATTCTTTAAAATATTGAAGACACCACTCACTGTCTCTAGCATCTAGTATTTATTAAAAGTTTTATTGATGAAAATTTGATATACAATGAATTGCACATATTTAAGGTATATACTTTGATTTTGTTTCACACACACACACACACCTGTGAAGCCATCATTACTGTCAAGGTCATGAGTGTATACACCACCACTAACAGTTTCCACGTGGGCCCTTCTGATTCCTCCATCCTACCCTTCCATAATTCTTCAGCCTCCACTCCACTATCCTCCCCAACCACAAACAACCACCAATCTGTTTTCTGGCACTCTAGATTAGTTTGTGTTTTCTAGAATTTTATATAAGTGAAAGTATACAATATGTACTCTTCTGAGTTGTTTTACACAGTGTAATTATTTTGAGGTTCATCCATGTTGTGCTGTGTATCAATATTTCATTCCTTTTCATTTTCTAGTAGTATTCCACTGAATGGATATACCATAATTTATTTATCCACTTACCTGTCAGTGGATATTTGGACAGTTTCTGATTTGGGCTATTAAAATTACATTTGGCTATTAGTCTTTATATGGACATATACTATTATTTCTCTTGGGTAAATACCCAGGAGTAAAATAGCTGAAACATACGGTAAGTGAACATGTACAGTGAGTTATTGTTATGGGGACAGAGTTTCCATTTGGGAAGATGAAATAGTTCGGGAGGTAGATGGTGGTGATGGTCCTCCAACAATGCAAACATTCCTGGTGCCACAGAGTTACACACTTAAAATGATCAAAATAGCAAATGTTTATGTTATATGTACTTTGCTATAATAAAAAATTTTGATCACTGTAGGAAATAAAATTTTGAGGAGTCCAAAAAAGGAGGGAATCTGTTGGACCGATGCATGTCCTTAAAGGAATGGGATTGGAAATGGAGTAAGGCTGGCAAGTCAAGAAGTGCTCTCTCTCCATCCCTCACCTTGGTCACTGTCTTGTGCCTTTTTGGGCTGCATCATTCCTTGTGGCCAACCTGCTATTTCTTCTCCTCTGACTGGATGTTGGAATATTGAAGCAAACAGCACTGGAGTGTATACAACATCATTTCCAGCCACCTGCAGAGAAATTGAGTTTTTTACCTCAGCTCCAGTTTTGGAATCCCAGGGCATGATTCTGATTGGCTCAGAAAGGACAGGCGCCCACCCCAAACCAATCAACTGTGTCCAGGAGTGGAGTACACCATCGACCTTGAAGTTGAGGGGCACCTGGGTGGCTCAGTTGGTTAAGTGTCTGTGGCTAAGGTCATGATCTCAGGGTCCTGGGATTAAATCCCATATTGGGCTCTGTGCTCAGCCAGGAGTCTGCTCAAGGATTCTCTCTCCCTCTCCTTCTTCCCTTCCCTCCACTTTCTCTCTCTCTCTCTTCTCACTCTCTTTCTCTCCCTCTCAAATAAATAAATAGCTTAAAAAAAACCCCAAACCTTGGAGTTGGAATGGGAGTTGGAAAGGAATAGAATGTTTTCTAGGCAGACAAAAGTCAGTGTCTGTTATAGAGTTACACAAAGAAAGAATTAGATTCATATTTGTTCGTCATATTCCTTGAGGAGCTGAAATTACTCTTATCTCTTATCCTCTTGTCTTTTCCATAATCTTTGTGACTCATCATAGGTGAGCATCAGATCCGTTTTATAAGTGGAGAAAGTAAGGCATAGGGAAGTCAAATGACATATCTAGATTCCCAATAGAAAATAGTATGTGTATTCCCAACACCAAGTATCTGGTCCATAAGTGACATTGAAGTATACTGGGGGGATGAATCCCAATTTATCAAATCCTTGAGTATTATCACTTGGATAGAGTTTCTTCCTGATGCTCTGTTAGAATTGAAGTGGTATCATTGGTTCCATCCAGAGCTCTTCCACTCTTTGCTGACAATAGGACAATTTCTCTAGCTCATTATACAGCTCTCACCCTTGATGGATAGATTGGCTGGATATAAAATCTTAGATTGGGATAATAATTTGCAAGGTATTCTGGGGAGCCTGGGTGGCTCAGTGGGTTAAGCTTCTGCCTTCGGCTCAGATAATGATCTCAGGGTCCTGGGATCGAGTTCCGCTTCGGGCTCTCTACTCGGTGGGGAGCCTGCTTCCCTATCTCTCTCTCTGCCTGCCTCTCTGCCTACTTGTTTTGTTTTTTATTATTTATTAAGAACCAACTGACCTTTTTTTTTTTAAGATTTTATTTATTTGACAGACAGAGATCACAAGCAGGCAGAGAGGCAGGCAGAGAGAGAAGAAGGGAAGCAGGCTCCCCGCTGAGCAGAGAGCCTGACATGGGGCTCGATCCCAGGACTCTGGGATCATGACCTGAGCCAAAGGCAGAGGCCTTAACCCACTGAGCCACCCAGGCGCCCCCTCTCTGCCTACTTGTGATCTCTCTCTCTCTCTCTCTCTGTGTCAAATAAATAAATAAAATCTTAAAAAAATAAATTTGCAAGGTATTCCTTCATTATCTTCTTGCAAACATTGTTACTGTTGAGAAGCCTGATGCTATTCTGATGTATAATCCTTTTTAAAATTTCCCCCCTTTCCGCTGGAAATCTAGAGAATCTTTTTTTCCCCCTCCCAGTGCTCTAAAATTCCATGGTAATGTGTCTTTGAGTGGGTCTTTTTCCATCTTTTATGCTGGTCTTTCAATGTGGAAATTTATGTCCTTCAGCTCTCAGAAATTGTCTTGAATGATTTAATTGAGGATTTCCTCCAGCACTTTCTCTATTCATCTTCTTAGAACTTCTATTATTTGGATATTGGACCTCCTGGACTTTTCATCTAATTGTCTTATATTTTCTACTTTCTCTTTGCTCTTCTTTCTGGGCTATTCCCTCAATTTCATCTTCCAGTTTTTCTGTAGCATTTTAAAAACTGTATGCTGTCATGTCTTTAAATCACAAGAGCTCTTCTTTGCTCTCCAAACAACCCTTTCTTTAAAAAATCACATTTGTTTCCTGTTTTGTGCATGAAATACATTTCCGTATCTCTCTAAGGATTATAGTATTTTTTGAGGATTGTAGTACTTTTTTAGGAGTTTATTCTTTCTGCTTCATGTATGTTGCTTGTAGGTCTCTGTTCCCAGTTATTGTATGTATGTATGTATGTATGTATGTGGGCATTGTGTCTCTATCTTTCATGTTATAGACTATTCTCAGATATTTGGGAATCCATGGTGGTCTGCTCATGCCTCTGGGTAGGTGAGAATTGTGACTCTGAGCTTCTGTAGAACGGTCCATCTGGGGTGTTTGTTGGGCATCCCCTAATGTCAGCATCTTCAAACTGCTCTTCTTGGGCTTGTTAGATTACCTATAGAAAACTATCCAGTCCCCTTACTGGAAACGAGAGCACCTATTTTAGTTGAAGTTATATTTTCATTCCTCTGGCTTTGGAAATGGTGGCACTGGGTCCATATTGTTTGCTATTGTATCTCCAGCATCAAGCGCAGAGGATATGTTCAATGAACAATTATTTCTATAAATTAATGAATAGACTCTTATGGCAGTGTCCCATCATTTTCTTTTAATCCCTGCTTTATTGTTTTGTGTTATGAAATATTTCAGCTCTACAAAAAAGTAGATGGACTAATGTAATGAATGGCCATTTACCCAATATCAACATAAGAAACCAGCACTGCAGTTACTAATGAAGAATGCTGTGTAACTTTCCACCAGCCTACTCTATTCCTTCCCTCTCCAGGGATAACCATCTTCCTGAATTTGGCGACCTGCATGCCAGTGGATGTTGTATTCTTGTGTGTATATATAGTGAGTGTTTTAAACATCATATAAATGGTATCAAGCATTATGTATCCTTCTGCAATTTGAGTCTTTTTTGTTTTCGGCCCCACATGTATTTTTTAGGTCTATCCAAGTTCACATATGTAGCCATATCTCAGTTACTTATACTCCATTCCACTATATGAATAAACCGGAAACTATGTATTCTTTCTCCTCTGGGTAACCATGTAGTCTCCCTCTCTCTGTTACAATGTTGCAATAAGTCTTCTCCGACTTGTCTCTTTACTTGAGAGATTTTCTAGAATATATGCCCAAAGGTGAAGTTGCTGAGGGGCAGGGCGAGTAGAGAACACGCCCCTTAGCTTTGCTCGATAAAGCCAAATTGCTCTTCAACATGGAAACTGTATTCCCAAAGTAGGACACACATCCCATCAGCTAAAGATGAGTTCTTGCTACTCCTCATCCTTGCTGACATTGGCTATTACCAAAATGTTTATATTTTGATATCTAATGAGTTAAAAATTTTAAAATAAATAACATTTAATTTTTATATCATGGTAAAAGATACATAGCATAGTAATTACCTTAATTTTAAACACTTGTAAGCTTATAATTCAGTGACATTAAGTACATTCACAGTGCTGGGCAACCACCATTACCATCCATCGCCAGAACTAATTCATCTTTCCAAACTGAAACTCTGTGCCCATTAAACACCAAGTCCTCATTTTCCCATCTCCCAGGGCCTGGCACCCACCGCTTTACTGTCTGTCTCCGTTGACTACCGTAGGTCCCTAACAGAAGTGGGATCATCTAATACCTGTCCTCTTGTGTCTGTGTTATCTCACTGACTGTAATGTCTTCAAGGTTCATCCATGTTGTAGCAGGTGTCAGAATTTCCTTCCTTTTTAAGGCTGAACGACATTCCATTGCATGCATAGACCACATTTTGTTTGTTGTCATCTGTCAAAAGACACATAGGTTGCTTCAACATTTCGGCTATTGTGAATAATGCTGCTGTGAACACAAGTGTACAAATATCTCTCTGAGTCCCTGCTTTCAATTAAATTACATTTTTAATTTATTTTCACTTACCTGAGAGAGAGAGAGAGAGAGTGAGAGAGAGAGCAAGCAGGGCACGGGCAGGGAGGGCAGAAGGAGAGAAACACTGGCAGACTCCATGCCCAACATGAAGCCCAACGTGGGGCTCGATCTCCTGACCCTGAGACCATGTCCTGAGCCGAAATCAGGAGTTGGGCACTCAAGTGACTGAGCCACCCAGGCGCCGCCTCAATAAAATTAAATTTTAATTTATGTTCTTTTCTTGGGATGAGCTCATACTAGCTCTCTGAAAGATAAGTCCCTTCAGGGCTTACCTCTCTTCCCTTCAGCTCTTAGTATATAGTAAGTACATAGAAAAGAATGGTTGGATCCCTGGTAGAAAGCAAAGGTTGCATGTCACCCTTACCTAGTCCTGGTTATGATATCTGACGTACCGGGCCACTCCATAATTATTCATAAGGAGGTTCTGAGAGAGAGTCTCACCAAATGTCATGTCTCTGTCTAGCAACAACAATTGCCCTATGGATCACATGCCCCAAGCCAGGACTAACTATTCGGGGCTTGGTTGTTATTCTAGCAAAATAGTTGCCACTTGAGATAAGAGCTTTATTCGACAAAGGAAGGGAGTCAAGGCATAGCACAACCCAATGTAGACCCTTGACCTTTGCTGTTCACAGTTTACAAGTGCTCAGCTGACAGCCAGGGGAGACAGGATCTGGTCCACTTGATGGTGGAGAGGCTTGGATTTCTAGGGAATAGTGCAGAAGTGCTTTCTCGCTCTCTTGCTTCCCTCCTCTCCAGTTTACTGAGTGCTTTCCCATTCCGAACACCTGATATACATCTGAACACCCGATCTGCATCGCCTCGTTTAATGCTTGTAACACTCCTAGGAGGTGGGTACTGGCTGCTCTGTTCCATAGATAAGGACACCAAGGCTCAGAGGAATTGAGACACGAGCCACAGCTGCTTAGCCTTCTCTCATATGGAAGAGTGCTCTTACAAGATTATACGAGCTTTCTATTGTTGTGTAACAAATAACCACACATTTAGCAACTTAACTTATTACCTCACAGTTCTTGGGCCAGAAATTGTGTCACAAAATTGCTGGGCTTTTTTCCTGGGGCATCATAAGGCTGAAATCAAGGTATTCCTGTGGCTGAGGTCTTATCAGAGGCTTATCAGAAGTCCAATCTCATGTGGCTTTTGAATTAATTTATTCACGTTTGTAGAACTCACGGAGGTTGGATTTTCATGACTAGTAAGAATGCATCTCTCTGACGCTTCATCTTCTTCCGAAGTCTCTACTGATTTGGTTGGCTCACTCGAGATAATCTTCCTTTTGATTAATATAAAGTTAACTTATTAATAACTGACTTACAGGAACGATATCCCATCATATTCCTAGATCTCATCTACTCTCAAGGCAAGGGGATTACACCGGATGTCTATACCAGGGACAGGAGCTTTGCACACCATCTTAGAATTCTGCCTACCACAGAGATCAGTGAAGGATTCTCTTCCATGCAACAAAATAAGATTGGTGGGGTTTGCGGGAGTAAGGAGGGTGATCAACCATTCAGGTCCGCCTGGAAATGAAGGGTTTCCAGGGTGTGGGAATTTTGGTACTAAAACCAGAATGGTTGTGGGAAAATTGGGATCAGTTGGTCACAGAAGATATAGAAAGAACAGACCCATAAATATTGCCACCTTAGCCATCCCTGATTGTCGCTTTGGGACTTCAGGAGGGAAGGAGAATTGAAGAGACAATGGAACAAAGTAAAAAGGAGGGGTGCCCGTGACAAGGGAATCGAAAGGGGAATAGAGCCTTGACTGCGTCTCTGTACAACTCTGGGAGTGGAATGAAATCTAATAAATACACTCACTTGTTCATTCATTCATTCAATGAGCTTCAAAATCTTTTTTTTTCCTAAATATAAAAACAAAACCTGCTTTTATAAATAGTGTTCTCAAGAATACCTCAGGCACGGGGCACCTGGGTGGCTCAGTGGGTTAAGCCGCTGCCTTCAACTCAGGTCATGATCCCAGAGTCCTGGGATCGAGTCCCGCGTCGGGGTCTCTGCTCAGCGGGGAGCCTGCTTCTCCCCCTCTCCCTCTCTCTCTGCCTGCCTCTCCGCCTACTTGTGATCTCTGTCTGTCAAATAAATAGATAAAATCTTAAAAAAAAAAAAAAAAAGAATACCTCAGGCAGAAAATGAAGTTCCCTGTGCTTCCACTTCTAGAGATCTCTACCAATACAGTTTTGTAAGGTTGATGATGATGATGATGGTGATGGTGATGGTGATGTCATTATAAATAGGTGTGCTAAGAGATAACAATGATATTCGGTACCCAGAAGAGGAGGCAGTCACTTCATGGTGGGCACAGAAAAAGCGAGAGACATCAAGAAAAAATTTGATGGAGAAGGTGGCATTTCAGGTGGGCCATGTGGACATTTGGAGTGTGGCAGAAGGGCACTCCTGGTGAAAGCAACAGCATGAACAAAGGTGTAAAGGTAATAAAATGTGGGCTCTAGGTGGACAACAGTTTGGAGCTTGCTACAGGCACTTGGACGGTATCTCTGGGACCTGGTCTCTCTGTCTTTGGTCTCTGCTTCCACTGAACCCATTCTCAGTTTAGGTGTAGGTAGGGCATCCCCTTAGGTTCATGTCCAGCCAAAAAGAATGCCTGTTTTTGTCTCAGCATTCCTAGAACAGGAGTCATTGGATTGACTGGGTTGTGTACTCCTGCCTGAAATAATCTTGTGACCAAGGCAATGAAATTTGCTAATTGGTGTAGACCCTGATTACATGCTCATAAAATGCACCATTAAGAAAGTAGGAAGGTGGTGAGGCACATGGGTGGCTCAGTGGGTGAAGCCTCTGCCTTCGGCTCAGGTCATGATCTCAGGGTCCTGGGATCGAGCCCCACATCGGGCTCTCTGCTCAGCAGGGAGCCTGCTTCCCCCCGCCTCTGCCTGCCTCTCTGTCTACTTGTGATCTCTCTCTCTGTCAAATAAATGGATAAAAATCTTTAATAATAAAAAAAAGAACTAGAAAGGTAGGAGCACCCCTAACCACTTCCAGTTAGTCGTTGCTTGACTGGAATCAATGTTTGCTCAAATAAATTCTCAAAAAAAGAAAGAAAGATAGAGAAAAGAAAAGAAAGGAAAAACAAATCACAGACTGGGGGAAAATATTTACAAAACATACACCTGACAAAGGACTAGTATTTATGATATATATATACATATATATACACACACATATATATGTGTATATATATATATATATATATATATATATATATATAGGCACCTGGGTGGCTCAGTGGGTTAAAGCCTCTGCTTTCTGCTCAGGTCATGATCCCAGGGTCCTGGGATTGAGCCCTGCATCAGGCTCTCTGCTCAGCAGTGAGCCTGCTTCCTCCTCTCTCTGCCTGCCTCTCTGCCTGCTTGTGATCTCTGTCTGTCAAATAAATAAATAAAATCTTTAAAAAACAAAACAAAACAAAACAAAACAAACCCTCCACAACTGGGGAAAAAACACCAATGAAATGTTTTTTTGTTTGTTTTTTGTGTTTTTTGGATGCGTCACAAAGGAAGATGAATGAATGGTCAATAAGTACAAGAGAATATGCTCACCACTCTTAGCTATTAAACAAACACAAATTAAAACCACTACCCACCCACCCAAATGGCTCAAACTAAAAAGACTGACAACACCAAATGTTGACAAGATTATGGAGCAGCTGGAACTTTCCAATTGCTCTTGGGAATGAAAAGTGGTACAACCACTTAGAAAAAAAGGAGTAGAAGTTCTTTAATAAACTAAAAATATATCCACTCTACCACCCAGCAATTCTACTCCTACATATTTACCAAGAAACATGGAAATTAATGTCTACAAAAGAAGTTGTATGGTAATTTTTATAGTGGCTTTATAACACCTTATAACTGGAAACAGCCCAGGTGGTTGCCTCTCAAAGTTGGGGGTGGATATGAACTGGAAAGGGGCCTGAAGGAACTTTCTGGGGTGGTGGGAATGTTCTACGTATTTTTATTTATCAGAGAGAGAGAGAGAGAGAGAGCGCACAAGCAGGGGCCACAGCAGGCAGAGGGAAAAGCAGGCTCCCTGCTGGGCAATGAGTCCGATGAAGGACTCGATCCCAGGACCCCAGAATCATGACCTGAGCCGAAGGCAGATGCTCAGCCAACTGAGCCACGCAGGCATCCCTGTTCTACATATTAATAGAGATTTTGGCTACATGATGTATATAAAACTCAGCACATGTTAAAGTTTGTGTATTTCAGGGCACATGTGATTTGGAATAAAAGAAGCCCCATTTAAAACAGAGTCATGAGGCTAGAAAGGGAAGCTCTCATGTCCTACCACTCATCGTCAATTGCAGACCCCAATAGCAAGAGACCTACTTTGCATTCTCAACAGGAAGAAGTCCAGGGGTGCTTGCGTGGCACAGTCAGTTAAGCATCTGACTCTTGGCTTTGACTCAGGTCCTGATTTCAGGGTTGTGGGATCGAGCCCTGTGCTGGGCTCTGCGTGCTGCATGGAGTTTGCTTGGGGTTCTCTCTCCCTCTGCCCCTCCTGCTTGTACTATCTCTTGCTCTAAAATAAATAAATAAGCCTTAAGAAATTCTCTATTTAAAAAAAAGGCAGGAAGAAGCCTATATCTTACTAGCCCAACAGGATGAAGGTAGATTTTACTCTTCGCCCGACAGCAGCTCATCCGATGAGACACCGTCACAACTCAGCCAATGCAAAGCCACCATACTCCGAACTCCCAGTTTATTCCAATGGACTTTTTGTCTATACCAGTCCCTCTCAGTTACCCCCTTTTCTTTATAAAAGAGAAGCTCCTCTCCTTTGTTCTCTGGATTTGACTATGGTTTTGATGTAGCTTGTATGTCCCAAATTGTAATTGTCTGCTATTCCTGAGTAAACCCATTTTGCTAGGAAAACAATGGGCTGTTTTATTTTTAAGGTTGATACATATAAGTTTTAAAAAGAAAAAAAAACATGTAAACCAATACTGGACTCTAGTCAAGAGTACATTTGTAGGAGGAAATGTACTGATGTCTGCAGTTTACTCTCAAATACACCAAAAATGAAATGGATTAATTGCAGGATAGAAGGATGGTACAGGATAGACATGAGATAAAGCAAGTGTAGTAAAATGTTAATGGTAGAATTTGGTGGTGGCTTAATGGTGTTAATGGTGTTAATGGGTTAATGAGTGTTCACCATTAAATTCTTTCAATTTAAATTTAAATTCAGTTTAAATTTAAATTCAAATTTAAATTTAAATTCAAATTCAAATTTAAATTTAAATTTACATTTAAATTCGAATTCGAATTCAAATTTAAATTTAAATTCAAATCTTTCAATTTTCCCCTATGTTTGAAAATGTCACAATAATATGTCAGAAAAGGAGATTACATGAGTCATCTTTGGGGAAAGGGACTTGAGCCATAGATCTCAGCCATAGAGTTTGGAGACCTCATAGATCCCAGAGCTTTAGATCTTGAGTGTGCGTGAAGTCATCAGTTCACCAAGGGAAAGACAGCTGTGAACAGAAGACAAATGGATACAATGCAAATAACCAACTCTTGTCCACTACAAGTGCTGACACACAAATATTTAAGGATGTAAAAAATAAACAGATTTGATGGAAGACGATGAATTGAAAAGGATCATGATCATACAGTATTCAAGTCTACATGTGCTCCTGTTGGACACAACCAACCTCCCTCACCCTTACTTAAACCTTGGACAGACATCTTCTTCCCTGGCTAGACTAATACAGAACCCTTTGGTTATGTAACTTATGAAACTGTTTCCTTTCCTTCTGCATAGAGAGTTTAAAAGGCTGGTAGGGACTGTTATGCTAATCTTTTTAAAATTCCACCCATCCATCCACCCATCCACCCACCTACCTATCCATCCATCCACCTATCCATCCATCCATCCACCTGTCCATTTGTCCACCCATCTATCCACCTGACCACTTGTCCATCCATCCATCCATCTATCCACCCAACAGAGGCTCTTCCTGTGGATGAGGCCAGGGTCTCTGAAAGGCCATTGCCTTCAATAATCCATTCTTAAGAGCAGGGCATGATATCAGGAAAAAGAGTTAGCATGGGGCTGGAAATGAAATCTAAGGAAAGGTTGCAAAGGACAAAAGATAATAACCAAACCATCCAGAAAGCCTACCCTTACTTGATGTCTGTGACTGGAAAGAGGTATGAGTCAGCAGATAGAAATGTGTGTGTGTGTGGGGGGGGGAACAGTGATGAATACCGTGCTGAACTGGGTTCAGGGTAGGTGTAGAGGCCTCTCTGCTAGTGATTAAGGGAAAGGACATGGCAAGGATTGTAAAAGAGCCACTGTTAGAACGTGTGCTCTGTTTGTTGCACAGAGATTTCTAGAGATTCTAAAATTTCAGGCCTCTGGTCCCCTAAATTAGGGATATGGCTAGAACTGTCTGTGTGGCATGTGTGTCTCTGTGGTGTGGATTGGGTTAAGGCTGGAAGTATCTGGAGTGGACGAGAGGCAGGCCGCCTCCCCTCTCCTGGCCACATAGGTATTCTACGTCTGTTTCACGTTTACTTTAGGAAACACTAGTTTTTTGCTCTGCAACTTGGCTGTTGTGCTTGGCTCAGATCTGGAGCTGGAAACCAGGGTGAGAAACGATGACTACTCCACTGAGAATGAGGCTGCTAGGAAGCAGGAAAAATGTGAAGTTTCCAAAGGAAATTCCATCCTGTGTAGCAGCAGGAAGTAACCTGGCTGCATTTTCACCAGAATGTCCCTCCTTGCTAAGAGTATTTCATCTTTAAGAAAGTCAGTGGCTAGGATTGTCCCAAGGGTCAAAAAATCTGAAAGGCCAGGGTGCCTGAATGGCTCAGTCCATTAAGTGTCAGACCCTTGGTTTCAGCTCAGGTCATGATCTCAGGGTCTGGGATCACGATCCTTGCATCAGGCTCCATGCTCTGCATGAAGTCTGCTTGAGATTCACCCTCTCCCTCTGGCCCTCCCCCTGCTTGCTCACTCTCTCTCTCTCTCTCTCAAATAAATAAATAAATAAAATCTTTAAGAAAAAATCTGCAATGCCAGGTTGTGGTTTATCCTCTATCCCCGAGAGCCTGGGACAAGGTGTGATTACAGTGCTAAATGACAGGTTGCTTTCATAAGGCTCTGGTGCCTATTCCAAAAGCATGGTGACATGTGCTTTTCCATTTCTTCTTATTGATTATCACAGCTTCCACTTGTGGCTCCAGAAAAGAGGCCTGGACCATGGGCCTGGGCCTTAAAGCCCGTAAAGTAGAAACGGAGTTCACCGAGAGCTCACAGCCTCTCCCCCACGGCTGGCCAGAGTTGATAATCCGGCCCAGCTGAGTGGAGAGAAAAATGCTTTCACATTTTAGAAACTGAGGGGTGATTCAGTCAAAGAATGACTGTGGTTTGTTTGCAAAGATGAAATAGAGAAGCTTGAGAGAGAGCAAAGGTGAGCACGCCCAAAGTCAAGTGTGCCAGCAGACTCACAAGTCGTTTGGGAGTTGCAGGCTTTCCACGAATTTGCCCCAGCTTCCAGACATGGGATCCTCTCCTTCCTCACTGGCCGTCGTAAATCCAAAGAGGTGTTGCCAAGTTCAAAAAAAGCAAGTGGTAGGGGCACTGGGGTGGCTCCTTTGGTTAAGCATCCGACTCTTGATCTCAGCTCAGGTCTTGATCTCAGGATGGTGAGTTCAAGCCCCACGTTGGGCTCTGTGCTGGGTATGGAGCCTACTTAAAAAAAAAAAAAAAGGGCGCCTGGGTGGCTCAGTGGGTTAATCCTCTGCCTTCAGCTTAGGTCTTGATCCCAGGGTCCTGGGATCAAGCCCCACATCGGGCTCTCTGCTCAGCGGGGAGCCTGCTTCCTCCTCTCTCTCTCTGCCTGCCTCTCTGCCTACTTGTGATCTCTGTCTGTCAAATAAATAAATAAAATCTTAAAAAAAAAAAAAAGCAAGTGGTGGAATGATATGAATGATACGAGCAGTTTGCTCCCCTCATGCAAAAACAAACCAAAAGTACTGCACACACAAACCATTCAGTTCGTTTCAAAAGCTACGTATGTATGCGTGCAAATGCGTAGTTGAAAGTCTGAGGCACACACAACAAAGGGCTCATGGAGATTAATGCTGGAGGGAGGGGCAAGGGGCACAGAGGGGGAGGGGCAAAGGGCTCGGAGGCGGGGCCTGCAGAACAGGCAGTCAAAAGAGACTTAAGTCTTACCTATAACGTTAACATTTTCAAAACAAGTAACATGGGGGCACCTGGGTGGCTCAGCGGGTTAAGCCTCTGCCTTCAGCTCAGGTCATGATCCCAGGGTCCTGGGATAGAGCCCCGTATTCGGTTTTCTGCTCAGCAGGGAGCCTGCTTCTCCCTCCCTCTGCCTGCCTCTCTGCCTACTTGTGATCTCTGTCTGTCAAATAAATAAACAAAATCTTTTAAAAAAAAATAAAACAAGTAACATGTATTTCATGTATTTGCTCCGCAATTACAGTCAAGTTTTGAAAAGATCTTATTCTTTAGCACATATCAAACCGGATGAAAAATGCTTTATAGGTCAGATAAAGGAACAATAGAAATTAACATTTACCTATTATCTGCATTGTTACGAGTAATGGTGGTGGTGGTGGTGTTGATGATGTCGGGTAATATCAATTATTCCCATCTTACCATTGAGGAAGCTGAGGCTCAGAGAGAAAAAGGGATTTGCTCAGTGTTAGTATTTTGCACAGCTGGATTTCAAGGCCACGTCCTTGGACGTCAGAACCTCAACTTTCGACCACAGCGTTATGCCATCTCCTGCTGATTCAGACTCCCTTCCCCACCAAGAATGTTAGGAGGGTGGGGAGTGTAAGGGGAAAAGGAGGTAGGAGGAGGACAAAGGGAGGCAGAGCCTAGAGACGCTGGGATTGCTGTGGGGTAAAGCCTCCAGACCCTGAGGGTCCTGAGCAAGGTCAGGAACCTTGGCCAGACGTCCCGCCTAGGCTGTGGCAGTGTTGCCCAGAGGCTGGGAGCACAGGTGTTGGAGTCCCATGGGGCCCAAATCCCAGCTCTGTGACTTGGTAACCGAGCCACCTTGAGCAAACCCCTAAGTCTCTGGCTGAGCCCAGTGTCCTCCTCTAGAAAATGGGTATATCACCAGGCCACTCTATGGAATGCACGTAGGATATGTCCAAGCACTGGCCAATGGCAAGAAAACACTTAGAACCGCCTATTACCAGGACTGGCAACGCCAGTGGGGCTGAAGGCTGGGCTCCAAGGACGGAACAACCAAACTGTGAGTACTTGGACTCCGTGGCAGAGACCGAGGTAAGGACGGTGTTTGAGGCCCACAGCAGGAAGGGGGCCCCAGCCCATCCAGGCCTGTCCTGCTTCCTAAGGGTTCTGAGAGTGGGCAAAGTTGCCCTGAGGGCAGATCAGTCTTGGCCAAGGCCCAGAGAGGTCATCCTTCAAGAGAGACAACAGATTGTGCCAACTCCTGGCTCTGTGGTGGCTTCCACATTAACCACGCAGGAGGGCCAGGAGGCCGAGGAGATGCCCTCTGGAAGGTGTGGATGGAGGCAGCCCAGGTCACTAAGCTCTGGTGTCTAGCTCTCACCATGCATTTGCAGGGGTGTCCAGTGATCCGGCAGCCCTTTCCTTTGGGGGCCATGCTTTTGGGGACCCTACAGCACTGAGGCACCAGCCTGGGGAACCAGGGCTTATGAAGGCTAACCTCCCACCCGTTCCTGCAGGCAGGACTCTCGGTGAGAGCCAGCAGCAAGCTAAGAGGGAGAATATTATGTTAGCCAATTTCCCTGCTCAGAATGGCCCTTTAACCCGTGTTCTGGTTACCTTCACTAAGTCACAAATGGACCCAAATATTATCACTTTAAAACAACCTTTTTTTTTTTTTTCTCCTCACGTGCAGGTCAGGAGTTTGGGAAAGGCTCAGCTGGATGTTTCTGGCTTGCGGGGTCTCTTGCGCATCGGGCTGCAGTCAGAAAAAGAGGGATGAGCTGGAGTAGTGGGGGCAGGGCTGGAAGCCTGTTGGGGGTGGGTGGGTCTGGGACCGCGGGGGCTACCTGCACCCCTCCCTTATTGTGAAGTCTCAGGTCTTCTCCGCGTGGGCTAGATTGGGCTTCCTCACAACATGGCGGCCGCAGGGCAGCTGGCCTGCTCACGTGGTGGCTAAAGGCTTCGGGAACAGATAACGCAGCAAGCAACGTAGACTCTGCATTGCCTTTATGATCTTGCCTGGGAAATCACCTCTGCTTCCTCTGTTGGTTGCTACAGTAACAAGAACCCACTCAGGTTCAAGGGGAGAAGACACAGACATCACTTCTTGCTGGGTAGAGTGTCAAAGTCACCTCATCCGTAAGCACCGGGATGGGGGACATTGTGACAACTCTGGAAAATGCAATTGCTCACTCCCTGTCATATTCCTCAACCATCATCTTAACCCCCCTCTTAACAGGTGGATTTGGCCACCTGTTCTCAAGGGGGTGACCAGCCAGTAGTAGGAGAGATTTGGGGTGTAGGACCACCAGTGGAGGGCCATCTTTTGAGTGGGGTTGGTGTCTCAAAGGGCTGGCTCCTGTCAAGGTGATAAAAATAGCTAACCCCGACAGATGATTTCCTCTACACCAGACATTGCTGCTTGCATGTTCTGCTCGCTCTCTCACGGAATGCTCATTCTTTAGAAGGAAGGATGAATAGTGTCGACATTTTACAGATGAGGAAATAAGACCTAGAGAGGCTAGTTACTTACACAGTTGAGTGATGGCTGAGTCCCCCCACCCCCAGAAAAGGGTCCTGAGACAAGGATCTGGGTGCAAGTGTTGTGGGGGAGGGGGCACTGAGACAGGGGTGGGAGGAGAGCCAATAGACGATCCCTGGGTAGCTGGGTTGGGTGATTCTAAGAATGGCTACAAATTTCCACGAAGAGATGAGGACTATGCCCCTGTTCCTTGAATCTAGGAAAGCATCTTTTAACTAACCTCTTCCTTCATGGAGATAGAAGCATTTGCAAATGTACGTGTGGAAGCATGAGGAAAGCACCATATACCTAACTCTAGGGAAGGACACTGTATAGAAAGCATCTTTCAATGAACATCTTCTAGGTGTTCTCGTGATTCCTATAGCCAACTGACAAAGCAGAGGTGACAATCTGTGACTTCCAAGGTGAAGTTTAAAAAAGGCAATGCAGGCGACGCCTGGGTGGCTCAGTTGGTTGAGCGACTGCCTTCGGCTCAGGTCACGATCCTGGAGTCCCAGGATCAAGTTCCGCATCAGTCTCCCAGCTCCATGGGGTGCCCGCTTCTCCCACTGACCTTCTCCCCTCTCATGCTCTTTCTCACTCTCTCTCTCAAATAAATAAATAAAATCTTAAAAAAAAAAAAAAAAAAAAAAGGCAATGCAGCCTCCTGGCCAGTCCAGGGAGGCACTTGCTTTGGGAGCCCTGAGCAACCGTTTAAGGAGTTTGCCTACCCTGAGGCCACCATGCAGTGAGGAAACCCAAGCTACCTGAAGAGGCTGCGGGCACATGCTTCCGTCCCCTGCCCCAGCTGAGCTGAGCCCCAACGGCGTAACGGAACGGTTATGCACGCCTCCAAGCTTTGGGGTGGTTTGTTCTGTAGCAATAGTAACTGGAACAGGGGGCAAGTAGGGCTCATTTCTTCCTGGTGGGCCTCTGGGCCATTTGCCCTTCCTCTTGCCCATCATTGGTTTCTGGTTTGCCTCTCATGTGGGCTGAGTGCGTTTCCCCAGGCAGAGAGGAAGGAAGCTCACGGACAAGCTTGGGAACTTGGATAGACTGTGGAGGGGGCTGTGTGGGGCAGGGCTGACCAGACCCTGGCTGCCCAGTGGTGGAGTCAGGATTTGAACCCTGAACTTTCTGTCTCCATGGAGCCCAGCTGTTTAATCAGACTACCCCGGGGGATGAGGAGAGACCCCAGCACAGGCAGGAGTGGTTTTGTAACATTTACTTGTTGCACATGTAAGGTCACTCATCGATGCACAAGGATCAGCCTGTCCACCGACACATCCCGGAGCTGTCGTCTTCCCATCCTTGGCAGTCTGTGTCTATTCCAGTCCCTGCCCGGGTCACAAAAGCAGGACGGAGACACACCAGGGTGACATTCCAAGATGTGATTGCATATTCGCCTCTAGTCCTATTTCTGCAACCAACCAGTCTCCTGGTGGGCATCAGTCCCTGGGGGACCCTCCTGGTGCCCAGCTCTGACTCTGGCACCTGGCTGGGAGCTCTGAGAGGGCAGGGGCTCCGCCTGCTTTGCTCACACCATAACCGGGTACCCGGGACGGTGTCTGGCACACAGGGAGTGCTTGGTAATTATTTTCAACAGAGAAGAAGGTTGGGTCCTTGATTACAATTCCCCACCAAGGTTCATCCAGGTTCACTGAGCATAATGTCTTCCAGGGTCAACAACAGTGTAGCAGGTGTGACAGTTAATCTTTTAAGATCAAATACTATTCCACTGTAGGGACAGACTACATTTTGTTTATGGGTTCATCCATCCAAGGACCCTTGGGTTGTTTCCACCTTTTGCTGCTCTGAACATGCACACACAGAAGCTGACTTTTGAAGCCATTGTGCAGGGAGGTGGGGTGGGGAGAGGTTGGGGGCTGGGGGGAGGTGGGAATGTGGGGGGCTGACCTCCCCCTACTGGCTCCTTGCTGGGAGAAATCAGGATGAAGGGAACCACCCGTTGGTCAAGACCTTGTTAATCTCTTGTACAGATGAAATGAAGCTCAGAGAGGGCAAACGACATGTCTGAAGTCACACAGCCAGGAAGCGGAGGAGTCAGCATTCACACTCAGAACTGTTGCATGTAGCGGGGCTTCCCGGGACCTCTGCCACTCTTGTCCGTCTTTTCCTGAAGACCGTGAGTCCTGCTGGCGCCTGCTCGGTGACAGACCTGTCAGTGGCCCAAAGCAATCCTGGAGAGGGAGGCTCCTCAGCCCGGGGCGAGCGGGCTGTGGGAGTCCGAAACCCACTTTGTTCATTACAAATGAAAAGCAGATGTGATTTTAGGCTGTGCTTCAGCTGCCCGTGCTGGATGGAGCAGAGACCCTGTGAGCAGTCACACCAAATAAAACGTATTATTTAGGAGTGATTGGAAGGCAGACAAGCTGAAAACATTGTGCATGGAAAAGCTACCGTTATCCACCCATGAGCAGCAAAATCACTTTCCCTGGCTCATACGTGGATTCACATTTAGGGCAATTTCCCTCATGGAAGCACAACTCCATGAGTGGGCTCAGGCTTGTGGACAAGCGATTTCCTAGGCGAATGACTTCTAGCCCCAGCGCGGAGCATGGGGCTTGGTGGGGTTTGCCTCCCCTGGGTCTGCTCCTGGAGACGTTATCCTGGAAGCAGTTCCTCAGCACTCAAGAGTCATTTCCCCAGTTTCTGTTGGGATCAGAAGAGGGGGCAAAACCTCGATCCCATGCATTGGTTGAGAACTCACTCTGCATCGTAACCAGTAGGCTGCAAGCTGCAAAGTAGGAAACGGGGGCTCAGAGAGGTTAAGGTGTATGTCCAAAGTCACACAGCTTCCCCAAGGAGCTCCTAAATAGGAGGAAGGCAGGGCTGGCTAGCAGGTGCAGTCCTGCGTGGCTCCAGTGCCCCGTGTATATTAGACGTTCAGAGGGAGGAGGCAGTGTAGGGCTGCCCGGGTTATGGTACGTGACCTTCTGAAGGCAAACACTTTGCATTAGAACTCTGAACTAGGAGCCTGAGGCATGGCCACAGGTTGGGGTTCCTGCCAGTGGGTGCTGCTGCGTCTTTCTCACATTGGGTGGAGGTGGGGCCGAGTCTATAGCAATAGGCAGGAGGAAGGAGCCAGGAGTCGCTGACCTGAGGTCTTCCCGCCAGAACAGCAGGGAGCCCAGCTCCTAGAGCCTGAAGAGCTGGGACGGGAGCACTGTCCCACCTGCAGATGCAAACATCCGAGGCATCCCCATGGACTTGCGAGCACCCGGGATGCGCTGGCTCTTGGAGCTCATGCTCTGGCTGGAGGGAGCCGTGGAACCATGAGGCTAAACTGCTCAGCAAGGTGTTCTAAGCATAAGCACAACGCTGAGCACTCTGGGAGAGAGTCACTCTTCATCCTCGGAGAGCCTGGTGGGGGCTGTGTTCATAAAAGCAAGCTTGCCGCCTTAACAAATAACCCCACGCTAAGAGCTCGTTCCTGCTCCCATCACAGTCCAAGGCGAGGCAGGGTGTCAGGTGGGGACTCGACTCAGGTGGGCCCAGGAAAGAATGGCACGGGACATTTGTGGTGTCACTTCCTCCCACCGTCCAAGGGCCAGAACTCAGGTGCACAGTGCCTGCGGGGGAGCCTGGGAATGCGGTCTAGCTGGGAGCTCCCCGGAGGAGAAGCAGGGTGGAGAGCAGCCAGTATCTGCCCCCGGTAGGAACCACTCATATTCCAATTTTGCCTCGAGGACACAGAAGCTCAGAGTGGTCCTGTTGCCTCTCTGCAGGGGGCAGGGGGAGGGCGCCCTGACTCAAGACAGTGCCGGACTACACTGCCTTCTGGGGAGTGGGTGCTGAGCTGAGGGGGGGGCCGTCTGGGGGCAGGGTCTGTGTTGAGAGCAAGGACAGCCCACACTTCCCAGGTTTTATTCCCTGACTCTGCCTCTGACCTGCTGCGTGGCTTCGGGCAGGTCACGTAAACTCTCTGTGCCTCAGGTCCTCCATTCCTGGAGAAGGGTCCTGACCTTTCCTCGACCTTTCCCTGCTCTCTGCTGGTGGCATCTGGGACAGGAGGAGGAAGGAGGAAATCAAGCTGCTCATATACTGGGAACGTGTGGACGAGGAAGGGAAAGCAAGGGACCATCTTGCCCGTTTCATCCTTTGCCTGTAACCAGGGGGTGTGGTTCGCAAAGTTCATCCCCTCCCACCCCCTTCCTGCTTCAAATGCTCCCTTGAAACCCGCATCCCCCCCCACAGTCCCCGCGCTCCTCAACCCCGGGGTCCTCAGCTCTGCAGGATCTGGTCCTGCTTCTCCAGCCCCACCCCCTCGAACTCCAGGCACCCACCTTGCTGCCTGACAGGAGCACCTCCGGACGGGTCCTTCCACGTCTCCACGTGCGTTCATTTGCTGGGGCTCCGGAACAAAATACCACCCGTGGAGTGGCTTCAACAACAGAAGGTCATGGTCCCACAGTTCTGGAGTCTAGAAGTCTGAGATCCGGGTGTCGGGGGACTTGGTTCCCGCTGAAGGCTGGGAGGACCTGTTCCATATTCCCCAGCTGCTGGGGCTCTGCTGGAAACTGCTGGCATTCGCTGGCTCGTACGAACATCACCCCGATCTCTGCCTTCAGGTCCCCTTGGCCTTCTCCCTCTGAATGTGTCTCTGCCCACTCATATTGGGGGAAGGTCCCTTCCTGCCCCAGCATGACCTCATCTTAACTAAGGACGTTGGCAATGATCCTTATTCCAAATCAGGTGATGCTCTGAGGTCCTGGCGGCCACGATGTGAACGTGTGAATGGGGGAGGGAGACACAATTCAACTCCTAACACCAGCTTTTGCCTATGCTGTTCTCTGGAACAGCCTGGAACCCCTTCCCCAAGTGGTCCAGCAAGCAAGCATCCGCTTGCTTCTGGAAGGCAGTTCAAGCACTGTTTCTCAGCCAAGGCCTCAGAGTAGGGGAGCTGACAGTGACCCTCTGTCCGTGGTGTCCCACTGTCCTTGCACAGCCATCGGCCGGCATACCCAGCACCGTGTGCCAATCTGTCTGCCTCTTTGTCTCCCTGACTCCACTAGACTGTCGCCTCCTCAAGGACAAGGATTGTAGCCCATGCATTCTGGGGCGCCCAGCACCCCGAGAGGACCAGCACATAGGAAGTGTGTCAACACCCTAAATTAATGCACGAATGAGGAGGGAAGAAGTTGAGGGAAAAGATGGAACAAAGAAGAGTGGGGGTCGGGGAGGCGGTGCCCCTTGGCCCTCCCCTCTACCAGGGAGGCCTCCGTGGTTGCACGTCTCCGCCGGAACCCCAAGAACCGAGGAGGTGGCCGCTGAGGGCTGCGTCCTGCCCAGTGGCTCAGGGTGGTGGAGGTGGGGGCGCCTGTTGGGGGGTTGGGGGGGGCAGGAACCCACAGGGCCAGGCCCAGCCTCCCGCGGGAGCAAACGGCGGTCCTTAAACACTCCCTAGCAAATGCCTGATGTAAATCTGGTTTTGAAATAATAACCATAATGATAAATGAAAAGGAAGGGGATGCAGGAGGGGGGGAAAGGGGGCCCCGCCAGGCCCCTCCCTCCGGGCCACCAAGCGGGGGGAAAAGCACATGGGAAAATTGAAATTAGTTGTGACAGCTGAAATTCTCTGCTCTACAGACGACATTTGACAGGGTACTTAAAAAAATAATAAGAAAAGGGAAAGTGGTTTGGGTCGCCCATGGAAAGGGGGGGACGGGGGATTTCAAGTGACACAAGACGCATAATTCAAGCTTCTTAGATTGCAAAAGCTCTTCTTACCTAAGGGGCCCGCTGCCTTTATTTTTATCCAAATGGCTCAATTACTGCAAAGCCCCACAGAGAAAATTACGGATGTTTGCCTCTATTTTCTCCTCTTGTCTCGACAACTGGAGATATTTTGTTTTCCTTCTTTCTCTCGCTCTCTCTCTCTCTCTCTTTCAGTGGTGAGGGGGGTGGTGAGGAGAGAAGGGGGTGTTCAGATGGGCTGAGGGGCCGGAGGCTTCTGAATTGCTCCTCAAAGCCCGAGTCTCACACGCACCCCACCCCCAGCCCAGGCCACCCCACTGTCTGCCTTTCCGTGTCGGTCCCCGTCATTCCTCTCCCTCCCTGTCCTCCCCGCCCAGCCCTCTCTCGCCCAGGCCTCCCACGCCCTGCTCTCCTCTGCCCAGCGGTCACCCCTCCTTGTTGACTCTCCTTCCAGCTCCGCTATTTCCAAACCCTGCGATAGACACAGGGAGGCGCAGAGGTGCCCATTTTCCAACCTTCTTATTGGGTCTCCGTTTGTCATTTTCCGAATTGGCGCTCCGGGGAGCCGGGCCTGGAGGCTGCCGCACTCGCACCTGCCTGCTCTGCCAGGCCAGAGGGCTGAGCCTCAGAGCCCACAGCAGGCTCCCAAAGGGTCTCTTCGGGGCACTCTAGCGGACACCAAGGGATGGTGTCTGAGCATCAGGTCCCAGGGTCCTGACAGGTGGGGACAAACTGGGGAGGGGCGCCTTCCCATCCATTTACCTCTCCTGGCCTGTGGGGTTGAGCTCTCTTCTCTACCCCCTTTCCCAGACCTTCTTAGGGGCGTCCTTACCACCTCTGCCCCCACCAGGCCACAGCCTCCCTTCTTACCCACCACCCTGGCCCCCTCTGCTTCCTCCCACCAAGCCAGGCTCCTGCCTTGCCTCGAACCTCTTTCTGGGGCGCTGACCTTGTAATGAAACCCAGTCTCTTCCCCTGGCCCACGAGAAGGCCCGGCAGCTCTCAGTCGCACCCCAGCTCCCAATTCGTCGCCCGTTCCGTCCCTCCGCTCCCCGCAGCTGCCGTGGCCTCCACCTGGAGGGCTGGGTGCCTCTCCCTCTCCACCCACCTAAACTCCCTCTGCCTCAGGGAGTCCCGGAAGACCTGATCCTTCATCAGGAAGCCTCGCTGGTAACTCTCCTCCCCACCCAGCAGGCCAGGCCCTCTCCAAACCCCTGCACGTGAAGTTCATATATAAACTCCCACCGCACCCAGGGCAACCAATCAGAGTTCTGGCTGGTGCGGCCCCCAGGCTAGGCTGGCCTTACCCCTCTCCTTGGAGGAGGGGCATCACCAGGTCCCTGGTGGTGGGTCCCACGTCCCACAGGAGGGCAATCAACACAGGGGTCCTCCAATAATTTCAACCGTGTTGCTGCCATGACCTTGAGCTTGACTCTCCTGTGTCCTCCAGGGGTCTCTATCCGCTGGGAATTCCTGGTTGGATATCGGTCCGCCCCCTCCACCTGTACGAGTTGACTGTGTGCTTCCTGCTCAGGGTTGTATCCTGGGCTGCCCATGTAGTAGGTGGTTGATGATAAGTGATGAGTAGCTGGGACCGGGCCTTTTCTGCGGAACCACCGAGATCTGGGCCCACCGCACCCTGCTGTGCCCCCATGTAGCTTAGCCAGCAGGGTGAGCACAGTCCCCGAGGAACATGACGTTGGTGGCACTGGGCATCCTGGTCAGATTTCAGAGGCTTTACGCTCCAAGAGCCTGGATGTCGTGCTCTCTCTCTGGGTGACCTTGAGCAATTAAAAAAAAAAAGATTTTAATTATTTATTTGAGAGAGAGAGACAGAGAGAGTACCAGTGGGGGGTGGGGGTAAAGGGAGAGGGGTGAAGCAGGCTCCCCCCTGAGCAGGGAGCCCTACGCAGGGCTCGATTCCAGGACCCTGGGATCATGACTTGAGCTGAAGGCAGACCCTTAACCCACGGAGCCACCCAGGCGCTCAGACTTGGGGCAATTTATTGAATCCCTCACCTGGAGGGGAAATGCTAATGTATGTAAATTACTTAACCCCTTGAACCTGCAGGTAGCTGATTCTCGATTACTGATACTGATTAATGATTTAGCTATTTCTCTTATCCCCTTGCCCGCCACAGTCGAGAAGGACCTCTAGGTGATCCTGGCTTGCCCCCCACAACACCGCTGTCCACGCCTCCATTCATTCGACCCGTATTGACTGAGCGTCGATTATTCTCTGGTTGTGAAGATACGGCAGTAGAACAAATTAGGCCAAGAGCCTGCCCCTGGCCGCTGTGAGCCGTGGGTCATGCTGGACTCCCAGCCCCACACGCAGCGTCTCTGTGCAGAAGCTGGGACCGTCCTCATCTGGCAGCTGGATAACCCGAGGCTCAGGGAGCCTGAGCCAGTCACCCAAGATCACGGACTCAGAGACAGAACCAGGATTTGGAACTCGGGTTCTGAAGCTAGACCTTGAACTTTCATCGGCCAATTAGACTGAGCTACTCCTTTGCAGAATCCTCCTCAGGGGCCTCCACACTCCTGAAGCACCCCAAGGGTCTTACACCTTCTCCCTCAAGCCTCTCCTGTTCCCCTGGAGCCCCTCCACCCTGGCTGGGTGCCTCCCTCCAGCCACCTTGGTCCTTCTGTTCCCCAGGCAAGCCTAGCACTCTTTTACCTCCTAGCCTTTGCACATGCTGTTCCCTCTGCCCAGGACACCCTTCCCTTCCTCTTGCTAACATTTCCTCTTCTCCAGGTCTCAGCCAGACCCAGTGTCCCCAGGGAGGCTTTCCTGTTTCCCTGAGGCAATGAAGCAACTCTCACCTTCTCAAGTTCACGCCCTCCCCACCTGGGGCTTGCCTTGTCTGAAGCCGTTACACTAACAGCCTAACTCCGCTCCTAGCCCGTGAGTTCCCGAGGCCAGTGCCTTCGTCAGCCTTTCACAGGTCAGACCCTGAGTGCCCAGCACTGAGCCTGGCTCACAAATGGAGCTCAGGGTATTTGCCAAACGAACGAATGAATGAAAAATTGCAGAAGCCCCTCTCCTGGCCTCCTCGCAACCAGGCTGCGAGCGTGAGCCACAGCCACGTAAACACAGCAAATACTTTCCGTGATCAATGAAAATGGGGAGTTGTTCACAAAAGGATTGCCTTGATATAAACTTGCCCTGTCCGGGGAACACAACTCAAAATGAGCCTTGCACTAGAACAATTGTTTGAAGAACTTATTTTCCCCCCAAAGAAGAACAATGCAAACAACCCAGGGAAGATGAGTAACATCCCAAGAAATCGCCAGCGACCACGCACTTTGGAAAGAGTGCAAAGCCGCTCCATGAACAGAGAGCTCACGCCCTGATCCTTGAACTCCATGTGGGTTCCTGGGCAGCTTCCTCCAACATCCGGGTTGCAACTAATGCAACTACCATGTTTTGGGTTTTGTTTTGTTTTGTTTTTTTTAAGATTGATTTGTTTATTTTGACACAGAGAGAGAGAGACAGCACACGGGGCGGAGGGGGGGGATGCTGGTGTGCACATGTGCGTGGGGGAGGGGCAGAGGGAGAGGAAGCGAGAATCTCAAGCCGACACCCCACTGCAGGGTTCCACCTCACCACCCATGAGATCATGACCTGAGCCGAAACCGAGAGTCAGATGCTGTTGCCTGAGCCACCCAGGCGCCCCCAAAACAGGTGCCATGTGAAATGTACTGCGACGTCAGACTTACTGGAACCTCCGTGCCAGGCCGCTCGGCATCCCTCTGGTGTGGGAGTCACCCAAGCATTTCCCGCCGGGCTTGAGCTGTCAGGTGTCAGGAGGGGCCCTGCAGAGCAGAGAGAGAAGACCAAGGAGGTCCTGTGGGACCCACCCCCCCCAGCCCAGTCATCTCCAGGAAAGGCCTGGAAATGCACAGGTGCGGTGTGCGGGAGAGGAGGATGGGACGGGGCTCCTGCTGGAGTTGCTTGCTGAAAGGTGAACCCATAGAGGCAGAGCGGGAGGCCAAGAAGGCTGCCCTGGTGCCCACATCCCAGGATTGGAAGTGACTGCCCATAGGCAGGGAGGCCCCAGCAGACACCTGTCAGGTCATCTTGGAGCCAGGCCAGAAAATCAGGAAGAAGGGACAGCAGAGGTGCCCCTCTGTGGACCCCCAGATGCAGAGCTCCCCGGATTCTCCTGCAGAGGTGGGGATGGCCAGAGGCCAGAGACCTGGGCTCGGCCAGTCTGTGGGTCTCAGCCTGCAAGTCCCCAGGTCCCCCTGGTGTAGTCAAGAGTGTCTGAAGGTGGTAACCAGGCAGGACCAGACCCGGGCTCCCAGCTGTCCACACGCCAGCACTAACCTCTGCTCCTTCCCCTTCTTTCTAGCACCATCTCCATCCTTCTCCTTCCTTAGAAACCCTTCCTGGCCTACCTGAGCAGGTGGGGCCCCAGACAGTTCTGCTGGGAGCATGAGCCCGGAGGGCCCCAGGTGGGTGTTCACCATGGCTGTGGGCCCACTGCCCCTGCCTTCTGCTGGGAAGCATCCAGCGGGAGGGTAGTTCTAAATGCAGGCACAGGAGCCACAGGCCCTGGGTTCGAGTCCTGCTTCCACCCTTTCGTTGTTATGTGTCTTCGGCAGCTAGCCTCACTGAGGATCCTCAGTTCTTCCCCCTGTAAAATGGGTTGGGAAGAGTCAGTGAGACATGGTTTGTGGAACGCTTGTCACACAGCAGGTGCTGGGTCCTGGGACTGGTGGTGGCCGTGGTGCTTATCATGATTCTTTTTTCCAGTCCGGGAGGCTCTGCCCCAGCCAGCCACAGCCCCATCAGGAGCCCACGCGGCTTTCGAGAAAACCTGGCTGAGGGTAAGTTTACCTCCACTTTGTGGCCCTAAACACAGATCTAGTCTGAGGGCCAGTGTCCAGAGACCCGGAGAGGGGGCGCTCGTGCCCACTGTAGGAAGAGCCAGGACAGGCAGCCAAGAGAATCCTGACCCCAGGCCCAGGACACAGCATCCCCAAGACAGGGCCTGCCGCACACACCCTTCCTAGAGCCTGGGGCTGGGAGGGCGGAGGGTGGGGCTCGATCCGATTCCAAGTTTTTGAAGAACAAACAAATCCTACAGATCTGGTCCCGTCACTCCCCGCTGAATACCTCCCCCGGCCGGCCGGAGCGGTTCCAAACACGTTCGCCGCAGAGCCCTTCGGACGAAATCTTCTGCAGGAAATCTAATGCTACAACCAATGAAAGTACAGATTCCTAGTCTGAGGCCAGGGTGGGGGGCTGGGGCCACCTCCTTTCCAATTCTCTTCCTCCAGGGTGCCTGGGAGGCTCTAAGGATCCCTTGGAATTCCAGCGAGCCCGCTTGGAACCGCCGGCCGGAAAGGTCAGGTCCAAAGGCCTGTCCGGGGTGTTTAAGGCCTGGCCTGGCAGAGGCGGCCAGCAGATTGCCTCTCAGCTCACCTCCCAGCCCTTCCCTACACGCATCCCTGCACTCGGCTCTCCCACCCATAACCGACTCATACCCGTGGCTGATCCCAGAGCCGATTTCCTCACCTCCCAATGCTTTCACCTTGATTTCCACCTGGCTGACTCCTATACCTATGCATTCTTCAAAAATCAGTGAAGCATCACCTCCTCCAGGAAGCCTTCCCAGGTCCCTGTGGATGTTGGCACTGCCCTTCCCATCCTGGGCACACCTCGCTGAGGGCATTTATCACCTGTCCTGTAGGATCAGAGTCGTGCAAAGGGCCAGTCCCATGTAGGAGCTCAGAGCTTGGGCCTCGGCCTCAAAGGCTCAGGTTTGAATCCTGGCTCGAAGCTCAGCCGCTGGCGTTCCTGGGGCAAGCTTTCTAGCCTGTCTGAGCTGAGTTTCATCATCTGCAAAGTGGGGGTAATAACAACACCTGCTTCCCACGGTCATTGTGAAGATCAGATGAGCTCGTGTGTGCAAAGGGCTTGGCTTGGTGTCTAGCCCATGCCACCCACGGCTGCTGCCCTTCCTGCGGGTGCCCTGAGGTCCTGCTCAGGAACAGGCCGGGCCAGGGCTACCAGGAGACAGGAGCTGTGGATCTGCCCCCCACCCCGCCCCGGAGCTGATCATGCAGGCCCTGGACAAGTCTAGAGGCCAGGTAATGAAATCACACCCTACTAGTGATGTGCAGGGAGAAAGCAGTGAGTCCATATGGCTGGATCCAAGACAGATGCTCCGTAAATGCCCTTGAAAGGAAAAGAGCCGAGCTCAATGGAAGGAAAGACAGCCCCCAGGCCGCCACGGTCTAGGGACCCTTTGTGGGGAGCAAGATCTCAAGCTGGGGCTCCGGGGTGGGCAGGATGTGGATGGGAAAGGGAAGGGTGTCAGCAGGGGTGGAGGTTGGAGCCAGGGAGCCCAGGCAGGGGGAGGGTGGGGCAGGCAGGGAGCACCCCAGTTTTATAAAGAGGGGGCCTCCTTATTCCAACTCTGGTCCCAGCTACCTGAGGCTGCTTCAAAATCATCTCGTGGTTTTGCTTCTGTCTCGTTTTCTGTGCTGTCTGGATGTTTTTCCTAATGAGCAAGTTTACTTTGAAAATCAGAGAAAGCAATTAAGTTGTTTTCATGGGCAACTCGGTCCCCCTTACATCACGCGCACCAAGGACCATTAAAATCAAGCTTACAAAGAAAAGACAGAGGAGACGCCAGAAGCAATGGTCAAGGGGCCAGTTATCACACCAGGAACCTGGGAAGAGCGAGTGATTTTGACCAACCGCTCACTTTGGCGTTGAGCTGCCAGAGCCAAAGTCAAAGGCAGAAGTAGAGGATGGGCTTGTGAAATCACCGGTTCCTTGCAGCCTGGAAAGGCAGGGTGTGGAAGCTGGGAATGGTAGTAGTGGCCCCAGTTTGCTGAACCCTTCCTCCCAGCCCAGGGTCTCCCTGGAACCTCTCCCGGCCCTCTGGGGAGCCACCACCGCTGACTTCCCTGGGCAGGTAAGATACGGAGGATGGAGGTTCGGAGGGGTTGAGCATCGCATCCCAAGTCCAGGAGCCAGAAGTGGCCGGCATGGGATTCCAACCCGGGCTGCCCAGACCTGGAGCCCACACGAGCCCGCACCTCTGGGGAAGGGACAGGAGGAGGCTGCCACATGGAGCGGCAGACAGAGCTGTCCTCAAGTGCAGACACAGGGGTGAGGACTTGCCCCCCTGGGAACCCCTGACCTGACAGCTGGAGCGGCTGCCTGGGGCTCCCTAATGGAGTCCAGATACCGGGCGCTGCTGTGACAGTTGAGCCCAGAGAAAGCAGGGTGCACCAGAGCCCATGCGACAGAAGGGACAGGCCACCGGGAAACCTGCAGTCCTCTCATTTCTGTGAAGCACTGGCGTTTAGCCCCCGCCTCTCCGGGCTGGGCAGCCGCCACACCAGTGGGACCAGGGAGCAAGGGGTCCCCAGGACCAGAGCAAGGAACACTGGCTCCGTCTTCTTTCCGTCCAAAGGAGGACTGTCACTTTGGCCACCCAGCCAGTGCTTGCTTAGGCAGCTCCCTGCTTCTGCTCTGCCCCCTACTCCCATCTGGGAGGCAGGCTGGGTCTTTGAAAAAAGTCTAGTGGGAACACCTTCCTGCTCTCATCCCTTCCATGGCTCCTTATTGCCCTCTGGATGAAAGCAAGCTCCTGGCCTCCAGGGTGCTTCTGAGTTAGCACTTGTCATTTCTCTACCCCTTCCATCTGGGCTCCTTTCTGATCTTCCAATTCAGCCCGGCCTCAGGGCCTTTGTATATACTGTTTCCTGCCAACCATGATCCCGCCCTGCCTCTGCCCAAACCCTGTGCTGCTTCGGTTCTTATCCTTTCCGTCTCAGCTTTACCTACCCTGATTCCTGAGACTGGGTCTGGGTGCCCCGTTATGGGGTCCCAGCCACCGCCATCGTTTAGACTGTGAGCTCCTGAGCACAGCAGAGGGCCTGGGCTCCTGGCCCCAAGATCCATACAGGCACGTCCTGGGCGAATTCTTGCAGTACCCGATGAGCGCAGGCACGGCATCAGCTCACGCTCTCGATGAGGAAAGTAATGCTCAGAGAGGCTGAAGCGACAGGTGCCATAGCCGGTCTGTAGCCAGTCTGTAGCCGGTCTGTAGCCGGTCTGTAGCTGAGGCAGGATTTGAGATGGGGTCTGCCTGAGGATCCCGGAGTGCTAGACCAGGCAGCATCTAGAAGCTGGAAGAGACTGTAAAGCCATACTCCAAACGGCCCAAGCGATATATGGGGCTATATGGGGATCAATGGGGAAGCTTAGGCTCAGAGATGGGCAGTGAACCCCCCAGGGCCCCACAGCAAGCTGGCAGAGAATTGCAGCCTCTTGGTCCCAGGCTTGTTTCTCCTCCCCACCCAGGAGCGTCCCCCACCCCCACCCAGGGAGGGCTGCTTCTTGTCTCCTGGGGGGGGGGGGCTCCTGGTGCAGAGGCGGGGGACGCAGGCGGTACCCAGGCCAGGCACCCTGCCCCAGGAGCTGGGCTCAGTGGGGCGCCCAGGGGCTTCTCCCAGAAGCGCAGCCTGAGGGCTGAGCAGGCTGGAGGTCCCCTGTCCGCCCCTCCCCCCGGCCCTGCTGGCAGCTGCTTCGCACAATTAGCCAACAAGTGGCTGTTTTGTGGAGTTACTGCTGATGTGTTTTAAGTGGCTTTCTGAGTGGGAAATGTTCTGTAGGAGAGTGGGGCAGACAAAGGGGAGTGAGTGCATTAGGTTTTATTGGTCTGTTTGGCACACATCTGACATCATCCTTTGAAGCAAGTTCTGTTCAGCGCTGGGAGGATGATAAAGAGACAAGAGGGAGAGAGAGCAGAGAGGCAGACACACTCGCTCGCTCGCACGCGCTCCATCCGGTCCTCCGAGTGGAGGCATAATGGCCGGAGACATTGGAGCAAACTGTCCGACAGATGGGGCCTGCCCTGTTCCGAAGGGGAGGCTCGGGCTGTAAAGAGAGTCTTCAGGTGAAAGAGAAGAACTGAATTAGCCAAGCATTGTGCGCTGAGAGGGTAATGCGCCCGCCTCTTCCTAATGGCTGCCCCGTCGCCAGAGAATGAGACCTCTTCTGAGGGCGCAGACGATCCAAGGACAAAAGTCACCGAGAGAGATGGCAGAGGGAGCAGGGAGGAGGGAGCCCCCCCCCACCCCACCTGGGCTGAGGCTTGGACAAAGGGCCTGTCTCCTCCCCACCCTCACACCCAGGGCTTTGGCTCCAGGTTTGGTAAAAAGTAATGAGCAAGGAAGTAGCTGTTGTGGAGGAGAGTAGCTACCTGTAGAGGGGAGTAGCTACCTGTAGAGGGGGAGTAGCTACCTGTGGAGGGGGAGTAGACCTCTACGGAAGCAAGTAACTATCCATGGAGGGGAGTAGTCGAGTTACCTGTGGAAGGGAATAGCTATGTGGAAGGGAGCAGCTACCTATGGAGGGGAGTAGCTACCTGTAGAAGGGAGTATCTACCTGCGGAAGGGAGTAGCCTCCTTTTGGGAAGGGAGTGGCTACATGTGGAGGGGCTGCTAGGTGGGAACACCCCGGGGGGGGGGGCAGGGGCCCTGGGAGCAGGGAGGAGCGTGGCTGACGGGCGTCTGTAACACAAGGGCAGGCAGTGGGACATGGTCTGGAGTTAAAGCGGCTTACCATAGCCTTGATTCACTGCAGCCATCTTTTTAAAAAAATTTTTTTTTAAAATTTATTTATTTGTTAGAGAGAGAGAGAGCAAGTGAGCACAGGCAGAGAGTGGCAGGCAGAGGCAGACGGAGAAGCAGGCTCCCCGCCGAGCAAGGAGCCCGATGTGGGACTCGATCCCAGGACGCTGGGATCATGACCTGAGCCGAAGGCAGAGGCCTTAACCCACTGAGTCACCCAGGTGTCCCTGCAGCCATCTTTTTAAGTCTCTCCTTCTCTTCAGGTCAGTTTCTGCTTCCTTAAAAGGAGAGGATTTGATTTAACCCATTGTCCGTCTGTCCATCCGTCCATCCATCCATCCAGATAGACAGTTATTCACTAATAAGCTTTCTGTTTGGAAAAAGGGTTAAAAATGTTTTGTTCTGCTGTTTCATGAGGCTGGCGCGCACTCTCCTCCCTCCATTTCTGGGTTCACGGCGAGCTCCCTCCTTGGAAACCTCTGTTGCTCTGTCTTTGCTTATTGAGCAATTTTATCCATTTTTGAAACCTCTTTTGGATACTAGCTCCTTTGTGGAGCCTTTTCAGCTTTTTAGTCGACTCTATATGGTTTCTATATCATCTGATAAGTATTTTTTGGGCTTTGAGTTCTGCAAGGTGTTGGGGATGGGGGATGGGGGAGGGACACTGAGCCCTGGAGGCCGAGCCTTGGGGACAGAAAGAGAAGGAAGAGAAGCATCTGGGTGCAAAAGAGCAATGAGAATGCTTAGACGGGACAGAGCCCCAAAGGTGGGAAGGGCACAGCCAGAGCCACAGAGCCAGCCTGACGCTGGACACAGGGGTGACACCGGGAGGGGCCCCAGCTCTCCACCTAAACACTGGAAAACATTGGGGGTTACCAAGGCGGGGATGAAGGCAGGTGCCAGGGCAGTCCTTGCCCAGAAGGAATCGGCTGTGGAGGGGACCCAGTCTGGGCTGAGAATCCAAGGAGGGAGGAGAAAGAGGCGCTTTCCACCTTGAGCCCGAGTTTCATTCAACTCACCAAAGCCTTCCTGTTGCCCCTGGTCCTCACGTCACCCCCAGCCCCTGCTCTGGGCCTGCTCCTCTGTCCACATCCCTGCAAGCCTTGGGCGGAGACGCAGCAGGTGCAGGGAAAGAGGGCGCCTCCTGCCATTCACCGCCCTGGGGATCGCTTCCAACAGAGAGCTTTTCTCCCCCTTGAGTAAAAGATACAGCTTCCCTCCTGCCCTTTCTCATTACGACAGTAGCACACACTTCCTGTAAGAAAAAGTCAAGAATCACGAAATTCAACAGGCCCAGAACCTTGGTGCCCTCTGAGCTCCTCCGTACCTCCTACCCCCACATCCAATCCTCAGCCATTCCTGGCATCTCCTCTCCACCTTCAAATGGATCCTGCCCCGACCCTGACCACCACCTCCACCTTACCCTGGCCCAAGCCCCTACCATGGATCTTCTGTACCGAGCAGTAGCCTCCTAATGGTCTCCAGACTGAGCCCCTTTCTCAGGCTCCTCACTCAGCGGCAGAGACCATGCTGTTGAAAGGGCAGGGGAATGGGACACACCTCTCCCTCAAAGCTTCCAGACACCCTTCCTCTCACTCAGAGCAAAAGCCAAAGTCCTCTTCTGCCCCCACGATGCTGCGTGCTCTGCCCTCCTCCCTCTTTTTGCTGCCCTTCTCTCCTCTACCCACCGCCCCACCAGCATCCCCCTTGCCGCTCTTTGAATCCATGAGCCCAGTCCTACCTCAGGGCCTTTGCACCTGCTGCTCTGAACACTCCTCTCCACATATCTGAGGAACTAGCTCAGGTCACTCCCCAAATGTCACCAGTTTAGAAAGCTTCCCTCGAGACCCTGTTTAAATAGTCTCCTCCTGGGCCGAGGGAGGGAGGAAGGGGGAGCTGGTGTTAAATGGGTACAGAGTTCCAGTTTAGCAAGATGAAAGTGTTCTGAAGCCGGATGGCTGTGGTGGTTGCTTAGCAATGCGAATGTCCTTAATGCCACTGAACGGTACACTTAAAAATGCTAAGAGAGTCCATTTTATATGTACTTACCATAATTAAAATTTAAGAAAATTCAACCATTATGGAAGCATAGCAGATAGTCCTCCTCTGGGTGAGACTCAAAGATAACCCAGACTCTGACCTCTGGGCAGGTATCTTCACTCTCTAGGACGCCGATGTCAAAGCAGGTAGAGGGTTTAAATGCCATTTTCGATGACCAAGTAATAGAGTGGCTATCAGAGGGGAGGGCGATTTCAGCATTCACCACCATGGAGGTAATTACAAGAAAGGAAGTTCCAATTAAAAAAAAAATAGTCCCTTCCCATCACTCTCTACCTCTTTTTTCTGCTTCATGTTTCTTTCTAGCCCCAGTGACTTCTTATATACTTGGCTCCAGGTCTATGATCTTCTCCCCTGCTCACTGAGCATGGGGTCCCAGGGGCATGGAAACTTGGTTTGCTTACCGGCATCTTCATCACCTGGTGGACTGGAAGGTCACAGAATGACTGAGGCAGGACCAAACACTGACCTTCTACTGCCTTCCTTTCCTCCTTCTCCACCCCGTAATCAGAGCAGGGAATGAGGTGTCTTTTCCAGCTTCTCCCGTTAGGATGCCCTGCCTAACATCCTGGGCAGGGGAGCCCAGAGTTGCCCTATGTGTTGGATGTTGTTTGCCCTTGACAACCACACTAAAATGGTCTAAAGCCTGGGGAACGGGCTGGGTTTTGAGCTCCTTTCTCTTAACATCTCAAGCAGAAGAATGAATGATTTTAATAAAACCACAGTGAGACCCAGTAATTCCAATCCTGAGTAATTAGATGAATGAATGAATGAATGAATCCAGATGAAGACTGTTCAAAGCAGCTTTCCTCCTGGGTCTCTAGTAATTTTTTATTATATTCTGGACATTGTAAAGATACATGATACAGACATTGGATTCCGTTATCTCCTGAGGAGGACTACTGATTCCTTTCGGAGCACACAGTTTAATTACCGGCTGATCAACCTGGACTTAGCCATGCTTCGTTTTACGTCTTGTTAGAGCAGATCTGTGGGTAGACCAACGTGTTTTTCAAACCCCTCTAACTTGGTAGGACTTAAACTCCCAATTTTGCCCTACCCGCCCCCCATAGATCTTGTCACAGCTTGCTTTTAGGAATTATTAGGGCATGCAGGCTTGCTCTAGGACATGATCCTTATTCCTGAGGTCCTTATTCCTCTTCTGATATCAACACTGGATGCCCAGGATGTTAATGAGGTCTCTCCTCTCTGGCTGGACTGGGACTCCGACATCCCTTAGCACTGCTCAACTTCTAGTCTCTCTGTTTCCCTCCCCACCCTACAGCAGCAGATCTCTGGGAAGACTCAAGTGGTCTTGTCCTGGGCATGGGCAGCCCAGATTTGGACTACCTACTTGCTTCGAAACCCACCCCTGTGCAGTGCCCTCTTCTGCAGCCCCAGGAGCTCCCCAATCTTGACCTCTGTCTCCCCAGCTCAGCGGAATGCTTCTGTTCAGCTGGGACCCACACTCTGCTCTCTGATCTGTGCTTGGGAAACCGGCCCCAGGCAGAGAGCTAGGTGACTCTAGGGCTCCTGGGTCTCCCTTCTCACAAGGATTACAGTCTCACCCTGCCTGAAAACAGCTGCCTCATACATTTTGCCCAGTCTCCTGGATGTTTATGGTGGGAGGGCTAGTTGTGTGCCCATTCACCTACCGTGGCCAGTAGCAGATGCTTCCTAGGAGCTTGATTTATTTGCCTCTTCAATACAATTTTTATTTTGGAATAACTTCAGATCTATATAAAAGTTGCAAGGAGAGGGCAGGGAGCTTCTCTACGCTCTTCCTCTGGTTTTCCTCTTGTTAACATCTCCTGTGGAACCGTGGCCCATTTGTCAAACCAAGATATCACCGTTGGTACACTATTATTCATTAAGCTGCAGATTTTACTCTGACTTCTCCAGTTTTTCCACTGACGTCCTCTTGCTGTTCTAGAATCCAGGCAAGAATCCCACAGGCTAGCAGCTCGTGTTCATAGCCAGAAAGTGGACCCCACCCAAATATCCACCAGCAGAGGACGGGGCCATCGATGGTGCATTCCCCTACTGAAACGCTACGGAGCAGCGAAAAGAAACAATTTGCGGACACGGGCAACAGGCAGATAAATCTCACAGAGGCAGGGTTGAGTGAGGGAGAGGAGACTGAAGCCAAGATGCTGTGTGCTTTCTTTGCGGGGGAGTTCTAACTGATGGTGACAGACCTTACAATGACAATAGTCATCACTATTTGTGGCCACAGACCCTAGAGTGATCCCCCTGTAATTCCAACCCCCGTGTTTACAGTTGGTGTAATCCCTTCCCCTTGTCTGTGGACCCATCATGTGGATGGGACCAGTGATTTGCTTTTAGACCACAGCACCTGACCGAGGTGAGGAGTTTTACAGGTGTAATGGCGGTTCTGTATCTGTTTAATTTTTAGTTCATCCTGAGGGTAGATCGGACTTCATCATGCAGAAGCCTTAGGTAGAGAGACTCTCCAGCTGGCTTGTAGGAGTGTGAACTGCCTGGGAGGAGGGCCATGTGGCCAAAGCAGGCCCCGGCGGACGGCCAGCAGGGCAACTGGGACCTCGGTCCTACCACTTCGAGGACCCGAATTCTGCCAACAGCCATGAGATCTTGGAAGACAGCCCTGAGCTCCAGAAAGGAGCACAGCCCAGCTGACGCCTTGGCCGAAGCCTTGGGAGACCCTGAGCGGAGGACCCAGGAAGCCGTGCCCAGACTCCTGATTCACAGAAACTGGGGGATCCTACATGACTGTTGTCTAAAGCTGCTTAATTTGTGGTCATTTGTTACACGGCAGGAGGTGACTAACACACCCTGGGAGGGAGAGTGACTGGGAGCGGGGAGGAGGGGGTTTCGGGGATGCTGGGAATGTTCTATGTCTGGATTTGGGGGGTGGTATTAATAGTAAAAATTCATCAAGCTTCACACTTCAGTTTTGTGCAGCTCACTGTATGTACCTTATGCCTAAATTAAAAAGAATTTTAATTAAAAAAAATTCCAGTGGCCAGCATTATGGATCACCAGCCCTGATTTTCTATCCCAGTCACATGAGGACTGAAGAAAATTTGGACTCAGGGCCTTTCGGCTCTCGGCAACCTTCCTCCCTAAATAAAGGCTGCTCTTCTTTTTGGGACGAGGACGTCTGAGCCCGGGGTAGCTTGGTGTCTCTGGCTTCTGGTCTTGGCGGGATGTTATGGCTGAGCCAGAGACTGTCCGAAAGGTCTGGTTTCTGCTGCACCTGACTCAAAGGCAGGGATCTCTACCCCGGTGGTGCGGTGGGTCCACTGTGGTCCAGCTCAAAGGCTCTGGGAGAGCCAAGCTTGACCTTTCAAGATGCCAGTGACATCCCAAATACCATGACTGCCACCTTGGCTCACAGGAGAAGACAAAAGAGCTGAGCAGGGCGCGTGCCCCAGGGGGAATCCAGAAACCTCCTTGAACTTGCTCTGTGAACTTGAGGAGCACCCCAGCCTCAGTTTCCCCATCTGAAACCAAGGCAGCTGGGCTCCATAATCTGGGCTCTTGCAGGCTTATGCCCGAGACATTTCCATGGAACAGTGGACAAGCCCAGAGATGTCCCAAGTCTGCGCGTGCACAGACTCCAGCTCAGTGCCTGTCGGCGTGGGGCTTCCGGGGAAGGGGTCCTTCTCTGCTGTCCTAACTGGCCCACGTGGGGCTGTTTTTCACGACACCATTGATCCTGCTAAACCAGGGAGATGCATTATGCCCCCCCTCCCCAGGTCAGGGGTTGGGCAGCCCTCCCCCCCCCCCACTCCCCCCCCCCCCCCCGCCGCTGGTAAATCGCCCCAGGGGCGGTATTTTAAAGCCCTGCGCTGTGTTTTGGCTCCTTGGGGCTCAGCTTGGGAGTGAGGCAGGGGCAGGCTGCTGAAGCCTGATATGGCTCTGGGGGGCTGGCCGGGCAAAGGGCGGCAGCCAAGGGAGGGACAAAGAGATCGATGAGAAACTGCCACGACCTCATGACCTCAGAGATGGCTTTAAACCATGATCTTAACATGCCCTAGGAAATCTGGGGCTGGGTCCGCCTCCACTGAGGATAGCGGGGACTGGGGCAGGGGAGGCGAGGAAGGGGATGCTGGGGCTAGATGCCCAGCGTCCCTGACCAGACTGGGTTTGTCTGTTCTCCTTTGTGGTCATATAATGACACCAGACTTCTGGGTTGGCATGGAACTCTTTATGCGTCCTCCTTGCTGGAGGGACTCTGAGGGACAAGGTTCATGGCGCCATCCGACAGTGGGGCAACTGGGCTAGACTCAACCCACCCACCCCTCTACCACACCCCACACCCCCCCGCCATGGCCCAGCTTGCTGGTGGCAGTGCTGTTGACAAGCCGCAAATAGATCAGTCTGGCTCACAGACAAAATTCAAAGGGGTCTGGACAGCTTGTGGGCTGGGGCCGATGGGTGGCAAGGAGCACCTCCAGCCTTAAGGAGCCTCGGGAGGGTTCTGGCTCATGTTGGGGAGGGGCACGACCTGACGCAGTCTCTGTTCCGGAAATCTCACACTGTCATGGTCGCTGGGGGCTAGAGGGGAGGTGGGTGTGGCGGGGGCTGACTGGGTTTGAGTTTCCCTCCCAGGATTGCTCCCTGGCCCCCACCATCTTCCCAGGCATTCAGCCCGCTGTCCCCGGAGTCTGACAGACCTGGGTTCAAATCCCACTTCTGCCCCTAACTTACTCTATGGATGTGGGCGAGTGACTCTGCCTCTCTGTGTGTTTAGCAGAGAGGGGAAACTGAGGCGGGGGTGCTCCCCAAGTTCACAGGTTTAGCAGCACCTGGGGTCAAGGGCTGAGTCTGGTCGCCACGAGGCTCCAACTTCCCCTTCTGGTGGCCTCCGCCGCCCCCTCCTCAGGGTTCCTCCAGCTCTGAAGACACACCTGCCAGGGCCCCGGTGCCCAACGCAGAGAGGCTGAGGCCACAAAAAAGCAGGCCATGGGGCCATCTGCTCATCTGCCCTCCTGGTGGCATCAGCTGTCCCTGCCGGACCCTGCACAGCACCCCCCGGGGCCGAGGTGCCTCCAGAGGCGGCCTGGGTTCCGGCCCGGGCTTTGCCTGACCGGCCTGTGCCCAGGGGCTTCTCCTTGCTCTCCCCAGGCCTCCACATCTGTACAATGATTGGTGTTTCCCTAAAGTAACAGGTGCCCCTGGTGCCCACAAGCAGATTTAAGATTTCATGTGTTATACATAATATTGGACTCGCTTGCGATAAGCGATGTTGTCCTTTAAATTGTCCTCCATTCCTTCCCATTGTGCCAGGAGGCCTTGGGTTGGGGTTCACGTGTCTCTAGCGGGTGCCACAAAGGGTCTCCTGGGCATGAGAGATGGTCCCCAAGGAGACACCGCACGTGGGCGTGTGTACATGGCTGTACATTATCATGAATGCCATTATCCGCGCTCAGACGGACGGACAGACACCCAGCTGGGAGGCACCACCCCACGTGCCCAGGGAGAGTCTGCGCAGGGGACGGCAGCCCTTCCGGCAGGTCCTTTCTGATTCACGCTCCCTCCAGTCTGCCCAGTGGGGGCTAAGGACAGAGATCTTTCTCGAAGCTCCTTTTCATGTGGGAAGTTGCCCTCCTCACTGGTTCCTTCCCACTCCCTGGTGTTTCCCAGGACCAGGGAAGGGGAGCGGGGACCTGGGCCCAGGAGATCTGGTTACGGGCGCCCCAGCCTTACCTGCCTCCTTTCTCCCACAGGACAGGGACCGCACAAAGGGCCATGGCACTGACCACGGCGATGGAGTGACCAAATTGCAAGGGTGGTGAGGAAGGATGGGAATGCCTGTGTCGTCTTCTCGTCTTCCTCTGAGGTCGGGCTCTGACCCGCTGCTCTGCCGGGGCACCCTTTTGTCCCCAGCCTCTCTCTGCATTTATAGCCTGGGGACTCAGGGCTCCCGCTGCTGCCCGGCTTCATGGGCTCGCGGGGTCCGCCCGCTTCCCAGCAGTCTGGCCTAGGACACAGATAAAGCCGCCTTTCAGGGGCCTGGGGAGGAGCGCTGGGGTCCTCAGCGCCGGCAGACAAAGCTGCCTTGTCGGGAGGCCTCAGAAGGAGCAGGGACCCCACTCCCTGGTGAGACCCTACCCCTCGGGGGCTGTCCAGGGTACATGGGGGCAGCTGCTCCCAGGAGCAGGGCTATCAGTCTCACTGAGCCCCAGGCACACGAAAGTGGAGTTGGGGCTGCCAAGGGGCCTATATTCCTGAGATCTGGACTCTTGGGTTTGGGAATGGCTTGGCTGCCTCTTGACCTGGATCTTCCCGGCCACAGGAAACAAGCACGGCTTCCCAGTGCTCTTAAAATAAGCCCAAGGCCCGTAAGGCTCCCCCATGGCCTCACGGTGTCTCTCCATCTCTCTCCTGAGCCAACTCAACCCCTTTGGTTCCTCAAACCTTGGGTCTTAACCGTGCTGTTCCCCCTGCCTGGAATGCCTGGAATGCCCTTCCCTGCACTTTTCACATGGCTCCCTCTGCTGGGTCCCCTTGGAGGTTGGCCTGACTCCCCTATCTAAATGACTCCCCATCTCATTTCCGTTTCCTCCTCGACCATGTGTTATCTGGTATGTGGGGGAGCTTGTGTTTCCTTCCCCTGTGTCTCCAGCACCCAGAGCTGGGCAGGATATACGGGACATGTATAACAAACAACCATGGAATGAATACAGCATCCCTGTTTCCCTGGGGCAAGTCGCCCAGCAAGAGGAAGGAACTGTCCAGTAAGCTAATCTCTCACCCACAACTGTAGAGTGTCTCCCCTGGGCCGCTCCGACCCCACGAATGGGGAGCCGTACACCTACCTCTGTCTTCTCGCCCACACCCTATCCTCTGAGTGGTGCCGAAGGGCTGGGGGCTGCCTCCATTGGGGCCACGGCCCTGGACATCTGTCTTCATGAATGGGCCTGGCAGGGACAGAGCGAGGCCCGGGGGAAGACCAGTGGAGACCAGCAGGAACTGGGGGCGGGATCTGTGCCCGGGGAACGTGGACATAAATAAATGATCGCACCAGGGATAAACAGCTGGGCTTTGGGGGGTGGGGTCGGGGGCAGGGTGCACACAGGGATTTCTCAGACCTCAGGCAGGAGTCGGGTCAGCCGGGGTCCCAGATGGAAAGGCCTCCTGTTCCCAGCCCCTTCATTACCGTCTTAACTGAGTGGCCGGCTGGGTCCCTGTTAGCCCCAGTGCGGGTGGCTGGTGTCATGATTAGTCACGATTGAAACCCCCGACCCCCAGGGCCGCGGCGTGGGGGAGGGGCAGAGGAAGGGGAGCCATGCGGGGGCCGGGGCTGAGGGGTTTGCTGTGGAATTGTGATGAGCACTAATAATGGAGCAGGTCTCATTTGCTGAAGAGTTACCGGGAGCCTGGCCTATTTTAAGCTCTGTATGTGCATCATTTGTTTCTCAGGAGAGCCCCATAAGATAAGGACTGTCTTGGGCCCAATTTGCAGATGAGCAAATCGAGACTCAGAGAGGTCTGCCTGAGTTCTGGCAACCGCTGTGCTCGCTGGTGTTACTGTGGCTGTGCAGGGAGCCCTCGAAGGCCCCGGCAGCTGCGAGTATCTTCCCCAAGGAGGCTGGCCAGTGGGGGCAGAGTCTGCACAATCCTGATCAAACTCGCAGCCCTCCACCAGCCTAGCTCCCACAAAGCCCGGACCGGTAATGAGGAAGCACCAGGGAGCCCATGTATCAAGCCTCCCTTTCCATGGGTGCAGTTAGCCTCCATCTGCCAGGCCTATGGTTCCCAAATTCCAGTGGGCATCAGCGTAAACCAGGGAGCTTGTTAAAACAGGGGCATTTCTGGGGCGACTGGGTGGCTCAGTGGGTTAAAGCCTCTGCTTCAGCTCAGGTCATGATCTCAGGGTCCTGGGATCGAGCCCCGCATCAGGCTCTCTGCTCAGCGGGAAGCTTGCTTCCTCCTCTCTCTCTCTGCGTGCTTGTCTGCCTACTTGTGATCTCCATCTGTCAAATAAATAAATAAAATCTTAAAAAAAAAAAAAAAACAAACAAACCAGGGGCATTTCTGGACCCCAGATCCAGAGGCCTGACTTGGGAATCTGCCTGTTTTTCAAGAAACATTCCACTGCCTGTGTCAAATATGCCAACTTAAAAGGCTTAGAAGACATCAACCTGGAGTCCTTTCCTATTGGTATACCCGAGCGATGCCAGAACTCGGGCAGGTGGGCCAGTGTCAAGCCTAAAGTCCTATGGCTTGGCCCTACGGAGCTCTCCCCGCTGCTGACAGCTCTCCCGGCTGTCAGCAGCGGGGAGCTCCATAAGGGGCTTCTGCAGCCTCACAGGCTATAAAAAGGACACTTGAAAAGAAAGGGGACCTGGTAATTGTTCAAATTCTGACCCTACGGGGGAGCTAAAGGCCCAGAAAGTTAAGGTGCCTGCCTAAGGCCACACGGCAAATTAGTGGCTGAGTCAGTTCAGCAAATTTCCACGACATCAAGCTGCCTGGGGTAACAGGTGACTGGGACTCCACCGTTCGAGGGTCAGTACTCACTGCCAAGTTCCTGGAGGCACCCATGAAACCATTAGAATAAAGGGCTTTGTGTTAGTTGGACTGCTATGCCCGGGGCCTGGCACATAGTGGCTGCTCAGTGAAGAGTTTTGAGATGTGCACAGGACATCCACCATGACAGTGGGCAAGACAGATGTGGCCCTTGCTGTCTCATGGCTCACAGTCTGTCACCTTCCCGGCTTGTGAGCCAGGAGAAGGCAGACTGAGCAGGGATCCCACTTCTCCAGGGGACAAGGCTGATTCTCTTCCTCTTCATCCCACTATGCTAAGACCTCAGTCCTACTAATCCAAGTCCAGACAGGTGGTGAAATGAGGCAAGCTGGTGGAGTGTGAGACATTAAGGCACGGTAGGGACTGTGGCCAAATTTCATGGCATTTGAAATCCAGTATTTTCAAGGAGCATTGAGTCAGCCAATGGGAAACCCCAACATACCCAAGGGCCAAATACGGTCCACGGCCATGAGTTTGTCATGGCCAGCATCCCCTGTATGAGATGAGGCATCTGGAGACCAGAATTTGCTTCTGGGGCCATCTTCTGAGTGTGTGACCTCAGACAAATCACTGCTTCAGTCTCCCCACCGGTGCTCTGGAGGATGGGTCGGGATCACCTCCCAGACTTGCGCCAGGAAGTTGCTGGAAACCCCTGATGGACGAGGCTGCTGTAGCTTTAAATGTGCTCCAGCGGCAGCAGTGAGCTGTGGGCCACCTGCGGAGCCCTCCACAGCTGGGAAGATTAGTCTCTTCCACAAGACAACACCCATTACCATGTTCCAATAGCCATCACTTCCGCTAGGAGAGCCACAGATGAGATATCGATTGGGCTGACCCCGGGTGAGCCCTTTCCCCAGCCTGAGAGGCGTGCAGATCAGCTCTAGGCCTGGGCCTTGGTCGCGGGGCCCGGCCACTCCTCCCTGCAGCTGCCTGGGGCCTTGAGATCCAGGTGAGGCTGACAGCGGGCCCCACCAGGTGGGCCTGTGGGCCGGCCAGCGCCTGGGCTCTGGGCCTTTATTCCAGTGCCCGTTACTATCAAGAAGGGCACCTGGGGAGATGGGGGTTTCCCAGGAGCAAAGGTGCCCACATGGGAAAGGAAGATCTGCCTGGGGAACGGGGAGAAGTGGGGAGCGAGGCTGCAGTCAGGGGAGGACAATCTGATGCCAGCGTTTGGCCCAGGAGTGCGAGCTTTGGGGCAGGACACGACACGATCTCAACCTCACCTTTGTCACCTGAGACTTGGGCCTCCGTCCCAGGAAGCCTGGCCTGTCGCAGCTCCTCACGTCTGCTACTTCTCCTGCAGTTCAGGCACCAGAACACTTGGACTGGAAAGGGGGCTCACCCTCGGACCCCGTGCCCCAGGGGCAGGCCGCCCTAGCACGCCGCCCCTGCCACGTGCGTCGCCCACACGTGAGTTAAATATCTCAGGAGAAATCGGCGGGGAGCAGAGGCAGGTGCAATCTCCTTCCTTCATTTGTCCTCTCCTTCGCTCACTCAGGGAATCCTGCCCGGCGGGAACCAGCCACCGCCCAGAGCTCTCAACAGGCGAGCAAGAGGCCCTCCGTGGTCCCTGCCGCCCGCACGGTGACTGGGTGGCCTCGGTGGCTTTGAGCTTTCTCCACTTTCCCATGTGCCCAATGTGTCTCTGTGATTTTTAAAAAAGAAGCAAGGTGTCTTTTTTTCCCCCAACCCTATGATTTCTGAGTCTCACGGTGGCACCATGGAACCTTCTGGGTGCTGGAAATGTTCCCTGTCTTCATCGGACTGGTGCTTACACAGGCGGAGGCCCCTCATCGAGCTGTCCACCGAAGACGTGTGCACTCGACGGTGTGTGTAGCTGTGCTTTAGCGTGTACGAGCATTGGGTCTCACCCAAAACCACCCCCATCTTCTGCCTGGAACAGGAATGTTTTGCTTCTTCTAACAGCAGTGGGGGGGGGGGCCTGGAAGGTGGGCATGGCTGGCTGGCGGCTGGCTTGGATCTCTCCTTGTCTCCCCTGCCCCAGGAGATGAAAGGGGTCTGGGGGTCCTGGCTCAAGACTGAGGTCCAGCATCCCAGCATCTGACTTCTCAGGACCCTGTAGGTGAGAAACCCTCCTCCACCCAACCAGGAGCTAGAGGACGAAGACAGGGTGGATTTAGAAACAGTAATAAAATAATAGCTAAGCTGGGATGGGAAAATTCATTCATTTACTGTAATTTCATCGAGAACCTCTGATCTGTGAGATCCTGGGCTGAGTGCGGGGGGATAGAGCGGGGTCACAGCGCGCACACTCACGGCTCTCAGGGTGCCTGCAGTCAGCAAGGCAGACTGAACCCATCCCAGAAATGTTCAGGGCAGAGCATTTAGGGAAAGCTGGAGGATGTCCCCCTCCACTTTGAAGGACAAGAAAGTGGTGCTTGTCAGGGTCCAGGGCTCATCAGCTCTGAGCCAGTGGCTGCTGATAAGTAAAATGCAAAAAGTCAAATTGTCACAGGCCAGACACATCAAGGGAGTGCGTTTTCCCTTGCGGGCATGCTCTATTGGCTAACAACCATGGCTGGAAGCCAGGAGCCCTGACACCCACGGCTGCTGCCTCTTAAAGAGCCCCTGTGAGGCGGACACTATGATTATCCTCGTTTGATAGCTGAGGACACTGAAGCCGAATGCTAAAGAGGTCACCCCAGGTCACTGGTTAGGAAGTACAGAGGCAAGATTCGAACTCAAGTCTGAGTTCTCCTTCCCCCTCCTTTACTCATCATGATTGCGAATCTCCCACGGTGTAAAGAAGGAGGAGAAAAGGCCTTTGGAACGGTGCACCCGGGATGCACATAAAGGCAGCGACTAGCTTCTCTGATGCTGCCACGGCTCTCGTGTGGCTCGAGGATGGAGACCAGGGTCTGTCCCAACAGCTCGCCTATGCCCCGGGGAGGAAGGACCCATTATGATCCCATCCTACAGATGGAGAAATCAAAGCTCAAGATGGTGAAGTACTTACCCAAGTTCTCAAGGGGACAGAGGAGTTGTCAGGATTTAGTATGGGTTGCCTGTGTCTGGTGCCTGAGCTGCCCCCATGGTCTCATCCCACCTGCCTGGTCCACAGCTGCCTCGTGAGAGTCCTTTGCTCCCCTCTGGCCAGACACCTTCCTTGCCCTCCAGAGACTGGCCCCAGCCAGTGCCTTCCTAGACCATGCTCTTCCCCATCCTTTAACACTAGCCATCTTTCCTTCTTGCATTAAAAACATCATTTGGTTTTTAAAAAAGATTTGTTTATTCATTTGAGAGAGAGAGAGTGAGCTCAAGCAAGGAGAGTGACGAGCTGACTCCCCGCTGAGCTGGGAGACGGACATAGGGCTCAATCCCAGGACCCAGGAGATCATGACCTGAATCAAAGACAGCTGCTTAACCATCTCAGCCACCCACGTGCCCCCAAAATGATAATTCTTTTTAACAGCTTTAAAATATAATTTACATCTCACGCAAGATTTACCCATTTCAGGAATATAATGCAAGTTCGTTATGAAGTCTATCGACAATATGGAAAATTAATTATGCTGTCAAGGGAAGAAATGAAACAAATATGCAGCTACACAATGTAAACAAATTACATTACGTAGATGAAAACAAATGTACACGTGCAAAAATGACTAGCAAGAAACATAAAAATATTCACCAAAGCATTTTGGTTAACATACGGATGGAGAAATGAATTTTTTCCCAATGATTTTCCAAAGTTTTTGTAAATTTCAGTATCTCTCTACTAGGTCACTCTGGCTGGGCCCAGGTAAACAATGGTTGGGAGATACTGACAGCCCCATCTACATCCAACATCTTTTTGAATTTCCTGATTTTTTCAGGAAATTTCCTGTTTATTTTAGAGAGAGGGAGGGAGGGTAAGCAGGGAGAGAGGCAGAGGGAGAGGGAGAGACTCTCAAGCAGACTCCCCACTGAGTGCAGAGCCTGATGTGGGGCTGGATCTCATGACTCTGTGATCATGCCCTGAGCTTAGACCAAGAGTCAGACACTTAACCAGCCAGGAGCCCCTTGAATTTCCCGATTGACTTGAGAGCTAAGAACATGCCTAAAGACAGATCTCTAGTGTTGGCAATGACCTCATTCAGACATACCTGGACTTCTGTGGTGGCCCGGGGGCCAGTGGGTAACGGAATCTTGGGTCTCCCAAGGATAACGTCTACCCCGAGAAAGGCAGAGTCAGTCCCAATGAGCTAACCCCTGCAACAAGGTCTGTAGCTGGAAGACAGACTGGTTCTAGCGACAGCTGGGGGCTGTTGGTTGAAACTATCAACAACCCAGACCACTTATCTACACCTGCATGCCCAGATGTGGCAGATCTGTGTTATGTGAAAGGCTGAGAGTCCTAACCCTTCAGTGTCCAAGCGACCCTATTCTAGATCCTTAAGGTGGTTTCCTCCCACTTCTCAGTGGAGTTGGGGTCCGTGGTCAAGAGATCAGGGGCAGTGGCATGTCAAGTTTGTAGATAGTGGCTGGAATGAAGTTACGGAAGTGGCAGGAGATGAAAAAAAGCAGGACCAGGGCTGTGGGGTGAGGATTGGATCGAAATGGCTCCAGAATGTGTAAGCACCATTCCCTGTACTTCTAGAGCAGGACTGGGAGCTGAACTGGGGAGAGAGAGAACTTTCTGAAGTTCCTGGGATGTGGCTTCCGAGCTAATGAAGACTGGGTAGATGTTCACTCATTCAACAAATATTTACTGAGCCCTGTTATGGACCAGGCTTGGTTTCAGCAGCTGGGACACAGCTGTGAATAAGACAGATCTGATCTCTGCCCATACAGGGCTCCCTATCCTGGTGGGAGAGGCACTCAACAATGCCCAGCATCTAACAAAAAATTATTAGGCACACAAAGCAAATCAATGCCTAGTAGGTCAAGTGATACGTGATATGGAGCAGAGAAAGCCAGGGCAAGGGGTACAGCGAGTGCAGGTCAGGGCTCGGTACACAAGCGAGCCTTGTAGCTGTCTCAGGGAGGAGGGTCCAGGGAGAGCTGGCCTGTTTGGGGAACAGCAAGTAAGACAGCGGGCTGCACAGAATGAGAGGGAGTGTGAAAGGAGGTGAGGAAGGGAGCTAGTAGGGAGCCAGATCCTGAAGGGATTGATAGGCCACAGTCAATTTCGATGATCTGTTTCTGCATTATAAATAACCCAAACTTAATGGAATAGAACCAAACTTTATTCATTCTAATGTGCCTAGAGGTTGTTGTTCTGGATGATTCTTCAGCTGGTCTTGTGTGGGATCACTCAGGCAGCTGCTGTCATCTTATGAGCCACGTGGTCTCACTTCTGTGTCTGGTAGTTGGTGCTGGCTGGTAGTAAGGACTTTGGATTTTACGCCAAGTGAGACCCACGATAGAGACAGTAAGGATAAGAAACAATGTGATGTATGTAAACTGAGAGGCATAACTGCCAAAAATGTTCCAACTGAGATAAAATCCCCAGGTTCAAGCTCAATGAACCCCAATAGAGTAAAGGTAAGAAAACCGTAACAACGCATAATCAAGCTGCTGAAAATCAGCGATAAAGAGAAAGTCTTAAAAGTAGGCAGGAAAAAGAGACGTTCTACAGAGAGGGACAAAAAATGGCAAGTTTTTAGTTACATTGACCAAGAAGACACTAGGACACAAATTACGAAGGTAAGTAATGAAAGAGGAACATCACTATCAGTCCTAATGCATTGAAAAGATAATTAGCCTTTCCAACCATGATGACCTCCCCATGCGAACACGACCCTCTCAAAGGACGTCCTTCACCCGTCCTGGGAAGAGGACAGAGGAAGCACCCAGTACAGAGCCCCAACTCCTGCTCATGCATGTGAATGCCATAAAATCACCATCTTTAGCTACACACAAAATGGTTGTTTTGTGTGTTGGCGGCTCCACTGTCCTTTGCCAGCCTACGAGAGGGAAACAAGGCTTCCAGAAGGATGCTCCTTTAGACAGAGGCAGAGCTAAAAGCACCCTGAATCCAGATGAGTGGGAAATTATCCCAATAAACACATTTTGGAGAAAGAAGGAAAAAAGATCCTAAGGAAATATCATGAAAGGCTTTATGCCCATAAAATTGACAGCCTAAATGAAATGGGCAAATTCCTCCAAAGACACAAATTACCCAAAGTGACCCAAGAGGAAATGGAGAATATGAAACACCCTATATGAATCAAAAAAACTGAATTTATACTTTATTTTTTAAAGATTTTATTTATTTATTTGAGAGAGAGAGGGAGAGCACAAGCAGGGGGAGTGGCAGGCAGAGGGAGAGGGAGAAGGAGACTCCCCACTGAGCAGGGATCCAGATGTGGGGCTCGATCCCAGGACTCCGGGATCATGACCTGAGCCCAAGGCAGACACTTAACAGACTGAGCCACGAAAGTGCCCCTTTAAAAGCTTCCCACCAAGAAAATTCCAGGCCCAGATGGCTTCACCGGTCAATTCTGTCAAACACTGAAGAAAGAAACATTACTGATCCTACATGAGGATAAATACAAAACATTCTTTTCTTAAAACAAAACAAAACTAAACAAACAAAAAAACCCATTCTTTTCTTATTTTTAATCGTTTGAAAACACTTGGCGATCCAAAGCAAAAGTAACAGCAGCAAACTGTGGGATTTTGAAAAAAAGTAATGCCTATGACAACAAGAGTACAAAGGCATATGCCGTAAGGTCGTTGTGTGTCAGATTCTCGTATTATACATGAGGTGGTGTGGTATTACTTGAAGGAAGACTGGGGTAAGCTAGAGGTAAACCCCAGATAATCCACCAAAAAGGCAAAAAAAAAAAAATAGCTAATAAACCAACCACCCAACATACTCAATTAAATTCAAAAAAGGGCAGGACAACAATTTAGATGTGGGGGGAAAAAATCTATAAATGGGAAAAAGTTGAGTGACTCAATCTTTTTTTTTTTTCTTCCAGTATAGCAGAATATTATGTAGCTGTTGTATTCGAGAAGAGATTTAATGATGTGGGGAACCATTCATGACATAGTGTTAGCATTTTAAAGCACAGTGCAACATCTGCTTTTAAAATACTTTAACCTAAAGAACTCTGCAAAAATATTTATAAGCGTAGAAAAGTAGGATCATAAAGAAATACACTAAGTGTAAGCAGTGTTTGTAACTGGGATGCTAAGCTGATGGCTGATCATTTTTGCCATAAGATTTTAATTTTTTTAGTAAGATGCAGCCCATTATGATGATTCAGGACATGAACAAGGCTCTGGGGGTCAGCCAGGCCAGGGTTTGGTTCTTGGCTGTCATCATGCTAGCTGAGTGGCCTTTGGCAAATCAATTTCTCAGCATCTGTTGCTTCCTCTGCGAAATGGAGATGGAAGTTTCTACCTCACAGTGTTGTTTTGGAGAGCAAGTGAGATGATGTGCAAAAAATTTACAGCGAAGTGTTTGGCAAAATTAATATTGAGTAATTCATTTATAATTTTATAATTAGAGAAAAATACATTTTCAAGAATAACCTGTTTGGAAAGAAACCCTCATCGACAAAGGCAAGTACAGTGATCAGAACCAGGGTGGGGCCCAGAATAACCAGCACTCGAGTCTTCCCAGTAAAGATGCTCCCTGTTTCCAAGAATCAGGAACTCCCTCATCAAGCTTAAGCCCTAAATGACAACTGGTTATGAGAACCCCAGGGTGTCTTACAGAATCCGGATGGAGAAATGCCACCATTAACGCCACCAGCACTGGGGCACCTGATAGGGTTGTCAGTGGGTTGCCTGACTCCTGATCTCAGTTCAGGTCTTGATCTTGGAACCTGAGTTCAGGCCCTGCGCTGGACTCTGCGGTGGGCAAGGAGTCGCCTTAAAACAAAACAAAAACAAAACAAAACGCCACCAGCACCACAGTTCATACCAGGATGGGAACTGGGGTTCTGAACCTGGAACCCACTCTTCCCTCCTTCCTCCTGCTTCTTTCTCCACTCTCTGCCTCCCTGGGCATAGGGCATCCTATCCTGCCCAAGTACACCTGGGCTCACTTCCGGCTATTTGCACCTGTCCGGTTCCTGGGAGTGAGATTCTGATTGGCCCAGCTTGGGTCAGGTGCCCAGTCACGGTCCAATGAGCTATGACTGAGGGGGCGGAGTCACTGCACCAACATGGCGGCCTTGGGCGCTGGTGAGTAGCGGGAACCTTGTAGGCCCGGTGGCTTCCCCCAAGAGTATGAGTTAAACGCTGTGCCTGTCCTTTTCTGTTCTCTGTCCAGGCTTTTCTTCTGGGGGCTCCTCCTCCTCCCCAATTTAGGCTACTTAAGGCCACTGTGCTGTGGCGGGGGGAGTCTCGTGTGGTTCGTCGTGGCCGCCATTCCCGGTTGTTCTCCGTGGGCGACGGCAGGTCAGCTCTCCAGCATGTCACCCAAACTCTCCGTGGTTCCCGTGACGCGGCACGGGGCCACAGTCGGTGACAAAATGCCAGGCTGACCCAGGGGCGCGTATCTGGGTCCCCTGGGTCTTGCTGGGGGAGAGAGTGTCCCTTCCTTCCAGAGGAACAGGTTCCCCCGCGAAAGATGGGTCTGGCAGCGCTTGACTCAGAAAACACAAAGGTCGGTCTAGGAAGAGCGAGACTCACAACACACACACACACACACACACACACACACACACACACACACACACACGCCCTCGCTGCAGAAATAAGGAAACAAAAGTCTCATGTATCCTTTTTTAATTGTCATTTTACATCTCCCCACTGCGGACGGCAGCCCCAGCCCCGCCACCGGGGAGCAGGGAACAAAGCTGGGGCCTGGCACCCCCACCAGGCCGCCAGCCCCGGAGAACAAGTCACAATTACAAATTACCACAACAATTAGCGCCTGTACTTGGGAGATGGGCAAAGAAGGAGGCCCGGCTCCTCATTGTCCGCCGGTCTATTTGGCAGTGACCTTGCTCTGGAGGCGATGATATTCCTTCAGCCTGTAAACCAGATTGAAAACAAAGAAAAATGTAAATTAACAATAACAACATGCACTCCGTTCAATTAATTCAGGCAGAACCCGGGTGGCGGGGGCAGCTGTTAGTTAAGATGTGTGTGAAGTTGTCTTTTTTTTCTCTCCCTCTGTTCCCGCTCCTGCCCTGGCCCCTCCTGCCCTCCAAACAGGATAATGTAATTAATTTATCTTTAGGGGAAAACATTGCTTGGCATTGTTGAAGACAAAGCATTTAACTGGCAATGGGAGCGATGAAGAGGCCATTATGAGAACCCAATGTGTTCGGAGCCATTTAAAAGGGTTTATAGTCATAAAATACAGAGGGCGAAGGAGGCGGGGTGGTGGAGGTGATTGTTGGAGCGGGAGAGCGCCCGGGAAGGTCAGGCTGGATTCAGCGTCTCTCCCGGTCTCTCGGCTCCAGGGACAAAATGGTGGCTCTGTGCCCAGGACATGTGTTCGGGAGGCAAGAGAGACTCGTGCCTTCTTCCCAGCGCCAAGCCTGGAGAGAAGGAAGTTGGTGACTCAGAACTCAGAGTTGGACAGACACACCTTCTGGACTTAGCTCCGCGGCTTCCTAGCTGTGTGACTATGGGCGACTTACTTAACCACTCTGGGCCTGTTTCTGGGGTTGCGAATTTGTGTAAGAATTCAGTGCGACCCCGGAGAGTGGCTGGAAGTTAGTGTATCGTAGCCACTGGTCATGAATGACCCTGTTTGCCCTTGTAGCCCGTCCCCTCCCCGGGCTACACCTACGCTGAGCACGTGAGCTCTTCCTGCAGGCCAGGGTCCAGGCTGAGTGCCAGGCTGATGTCCCGGGACTCATGCAAACTTTTGCCACACCTGTGAGGCGGCTAGGGTCAGTATCCCCAGCTGTGCTCCCAGGGGTCCGGAAGGGGTCTGAGACCATCCTGTGGAGCCAGGATCTGAACCCAGGTCTGAATGGCTTCAGACAATGCGTGCTACCCCACCAGGCCACGGGCATCCACATAGCTAGGATGGATTCCGGCTCCATCTGTAGCTCGGGTATGGTGACAGGCACGAGGGGCCTTGCAGCCCGATGACTTTTTGAGGTCCCTTTCTACCTCTGGGCCATTTGCCTTTCTAAACCTGCCCAGGCAAGGGGCTCCTGGTAGAGTCCTTCTTGTAGCTAGAGGGGGTGCGAGTGAGTGTCTAAGGCAAAGGGCAGGACCCAGAAACAGGGAACCCAAGCACTCAGGCTTCTGGTAGTTTCCAGCTAGGCCTTCTGCCCCTCTGAAAACAGGAGCAGGCTGGGCCCGAAGCAGGCACTGAAGATGCTGTGGGCAGAGGGACGGGAAGTCGCGGTTTGTCTAGGACGGGACAGTGGTCGGAGCAGCCGAGGTCCCATCAGAGCTGGCTGCCCGCACCTGGTGGGTCTGAAGACCAGAGGGAGCGGCTCACCTGAGGGAGTTGATATTGATGAACCCAGTGGCATCGACTGGCTCATAGTCACCCTGCACGTTCATGCTGCAGAGAGAGGAGAAGCCGGTCAGCACACCCTAGGCCTTGCTTCCGGAGGCAGAGGCTCTCCAGGGCTAGGGACGACGGCTCAGGCTGGCGGGTACCCAGGGTATCTTGGCCAGCTTGGCCTAAACTTTGGTCTCTCATGGCTTTCTGTCCAATTCAGGATCCCTACTATGGGCAAGGCACCGTGCCCAGCGCTGGAGAGCAGGGAGCCTCAGCCCCGTTCCGTGGATGGGCAGAGTAGGGTTCCATCCAGCTCAGCCAGCGCCAGTGGCCGAAATCCTCCAGCGAGGACACACCTGTGAGCCAGCTCTGCCTTCCGGCATCTCCAGCAACAGCTGATGGCATCCAGTGGCCCGAAAGCCCAGGAGGCCACGGGGTGCCCCCGGGACAGCCTCGGACTTGGGACAGCACCCCTGAAGCACTCAGTGCCACCTCCCCTCTGCCAGCACTGAGATCCATCCACAAACCTGGCACCTGCCCTGTGCCGGCCATCCCTAAGAAGGGCCTGGTCAGCTGCCACTGTCACAAATGTTTCCCCTGTCTACAAGTGCCATCTTCCGGATTCAACAGCCTTCACCCTTGGGGCTGTTTTCACTTAGCTGTCCTTTGAGAAACCCTTCCCAACCACAGTCCTTCTGGTCAGGCTCCGCCACCCCTCGCACTGCAGAGCTCAGGGTACCCCCTCCTGCTCGTTGAGCTTTGGGCTTTCAACTGCCAAATGGGTCTCTCGGCGTTATCTCCGGCCCCATGGGAAATGATGTGGCTGCCACACCTGGCACATGTGCACTAGGACTCGTGCCTTTCATTCACGCATTCACTTATACGGGCCTTTTTAGGCACCTATGGTCTGCAGGTGCCGGGGAAGCAGGAGCAAGATGAGAACGGGGCCCACGGTGCGTGGTGGGGCAGCAGATGTCAGCAAACCATCACCCATCGGCCTTACTCGAGGCTGGGATAAACTCTTCGAGGACAAGTTCAGGGCACTGTGGTCTCAGATCTGGTGCCTCACGGCCACCCTCCGAGTCTCTGGTGGGGAGGGGTCCCTCCTCTGTTTCTCACGCGTCCTGCTCTGAATCAGCCCCTTGTCTTCGCTTCTCCAGAACTCCAGCCTCAGGACAAAGCAGTCTCAAGGTTCTGGATGACGAGAAGGCGGCCTGTCCCCTCAGGAGCCTTCTCCGGAGAGGTGAGATTGGGGAGGAGGAGGGCAGAGGGGAATATGCTAATTCCCTCCCCCCCCCCCGCCCCCGAGACCCCAAGGCTGTGCCTCTGTCTGGCTCTGTGGACTTCTTACAACAACAAGTGGGGTGTCGGCGCTCAGCTGTCCTACGGCTTGTTCAGGATGTGGGCTCTGGTGCCCAAGCCCCACCACACCCCGGCCCTGCCCTTCATGGGGCCCGTGCAGCTGCCCACGAACGCCCACCCCTTCTTTCCTCCTCCCCACCTCCACGGGCCCCTCCAGGTCTCAGGCGGCACAGGCCACCAGGAGTAGACCAGCAAGTCCCCTGGAAGGGGGAAGCTGCCAGACCCTAGAGGGGCTGCCTCTTGGCACCCCTCAGGGGGAGGAGGAAAAAGCTGGACAAACTAAGGCATGAGCCTCTGCAGCTCCCTTTTACGGACCTCACTCTGGACAAGAACGCCTACCCCTCCCCACGTGAATCAAATCATGGCACACACCGCCGCTGTCCGAGTCACCCGTCCCCTTTGGAAGGATCCCTGTGCTCTGCTCAGGGAGAAGCCAGGGCTCAGGGTCCCTTCCTGCTCCCCTCCACGCTCATCTGCCTTTTCATCGCCATCTCGCGCGCGTTGTCAAAACAAACTTTCCCGCTCCCCTCCCCGGACAGGACACCCCAGCGGCCCCGGCAGCCCAGGCAGAGAGAGGCCCACGTCCAGGGACACGCTCGTCCCGCATGCGAGGCTGAAGAATGCCTCCCAGAGGTGCTTTTCGGGAGCCGAGAAACCTCTCTTTAAAACTGTGGTTTGGGGTGGTGGTTGGGGGGGGTGGTTGGTGGTGGAAAAAGAGTTTACAATGATTTTTTTTTTTTTTACCTCCCCTGACGGTCTACAGAAAACCTCTGTGCTTTTATTTTTGCTCATTCGAGTGGCTCTGACCTGCTCTATAATTACGTTACTTTCTACCTACTGTGCCACGGCATTTCCAGTTCTGTTACCTCTCGCGGCTTCCTCGCTGGTCCCTGCGAGGCTGTCACTCAAGGGCTTTCAAGTCAGCGATGTAGAAATCAAAAAGAAAGGGGAAATGGTCGGAGACACAGTGAGAATAAATGCGCCTGCTTTTCTCTCTTTTTTTCCTTCCCCTTTTTACTTTCTTCATTTAATCTCCCTGAGTGAGGCTGTAAGGTTTAATGAAGGGTTGGGCAGATTATTAGAGGCTGCTGATTCGGAGGGGGGGGGGAGGAAAGAGCCAGAGAGAGAAAGAGAGAAGATAATTTGACATTTACCCCGACTGATCTAAACTGATTCGGTTATATTTATGGCTTATAAAGTGTTTAGAAAGATGGAAGGGGGGAGAAGCTCAACGCGGCGAGGACGGGAAAGAGGGAAATAATATTGACCGCCAAACAAAACTCGCCCGCTAATTCCCAACGGGCCTGCACCGGGGCTAAGCTGGGCCTGGGACCTGCGTCAGGTGGGGCTGTCGGTCCCCACCTCGTGTGTGGCCGGGTGAACTCCCAAGGGGATGCTGTGGTCCTCGGTAAAGGCCACACTCTCGTGCACAAGTGTAGGCGCAGTTCAAGAGCTCGGGCCGCCTTTGACTGTCCCGAGGCCTTGGCAGCACCCTTGGCGTGGCCTCAAGTCCCCTCCTTGGCTCCCTTCCGGGCTCACTCTGACCCTCCCCTCCCCGGCCAGTTTCCTCCTGGCTTCGGAAAACCTCGAGATGTCTGCCACCCTGCCCTGTCTTCCACCCACTTTCTCTTCCACTCTAGACCTGTGTGTCCACGGGCTGGCCAGATACCCTCCTGGTCTGTCTCCAAGATGACTCACCCTCAAGGTGTCTGAGCCCACACGGAGGATCTTCCCCAAGAACCCCCTCACTCTGGGAACTGCCTCCCACGGGGGCCCAGCCGCGTATGCCGGGCGATTCCATACCTTTTCATCTCCCTCCGCATCCAAGCCCTTGCCACTCTTAACCTCTTAACCAGTTGTCAAACCTTCTGTTTCTCTCCCTCCCACCTCGGCCAAATCAGTTCTCCAGAGCGGCCAGAAGCAGCTCGAAAAGCACAGGTCTGACGGCTCCATCGCTTTAAGATCTGGCCCCGGGACCCTCACGCTCTGGGGTCTGGCTCCCGACATTCCTATACTGCCTGGGATGTTCTGGAATGTTCTTCCAAGGCCCAGAACCTCCGCACATGACGGTGCCCCTGGGAACCTCCTGCTCCCTCTCCACCTGTTTAGCTCCTGTCCTTGGGAGCCCAGCTCCAAGGTGACCTCAGGGGAGCCTCGCCACACCCGTTATATACCCAGCCAGCCTCTCCCGTGCCTCCGCACGGCCCGACGCCATCCTGCCTAATTCTATGTCCAGGTGACCGTTGGCCGGGTGCCTTTGGAAGGCCCAGGGGTAGAGGCGGCATCGACTCCCCTGGTGACTGTCTCCCCCGCGCCCCGCGTGCTTAGGCGCGTCTCTGTGGAGAAAGCTGGTCAGAAGCGACGCTGGCCATGAGGTCAGTCTGTTCCTCAGCCGGGGGGCCCGGGGCGGGTGCACCTACCTCACCAGCTCCTCGTTGTAGAGGGACAGCGGGGACTCCCGGCCGAGGATGTACACCTGGCCCTTGAAGACGGACACCTGCACTTTCCCTTCCACGCGCTCCTGGGATTTGGCGATGCAGTGGCGGACAAATTCGCACTCGGGACTGTGCCAGAAACCTGCGGGGAGGAAAACAGCGAGGGAGCTAGGGAGGCCCAGTGTGCTGGGGCCCGGGACTGGGAGTCCGGGGACGGCACCCCGAGCCTCAGCCCATCACGGCGGACCTCGGGGGTGGCTCTTGGCCCAAAGCACACTGGTGAACGGCCGCATCAAGGAACGAGCCCGCGTGCCCGTCCTGTGACCTTGCAGGTCTCCTGTGGGTAAGGAGGGCCCTCCCCGCCCTCGCAAACAGTCACCACCGAAGGCTCAGGAGGAGGGGAGGTAACCTCGGCCTCATGCCACGCGTTCAGGCACCACAGTGGGCCAGACCCTGGGAAGACAGCCGGGAAGGGATACTGTCGTTTGCCCCCGGGGCTCGGGTCCTGAAGGCAGCTGTGGGGCAGGAGAGCTCCGCTGACTCAGACGTGCGTGTGTGAGCCCAGGCTGAGCGACGAGAGCACCCAGCAGGGGCAGCTGGGTAGGTGGTTCGGGGTCAGAAAGACCACGAGCGCGTGGCCTCCACCACTCTGTGCCTCGATTCCCCATCTACAGAGTGGCGAGGATGCAGCATCCCTCCCAGGACCGATGAGTGGGCCTACTGGGTGTGGAGGCCCTGGGCATCCGCATGCCGGCGTCCTGCCCGAGAGAGAGGAAGAGCCCCCGCTCTGCCCCCCGCCGCCGGACGTCCGTAAACGGTCTACAGGCTGCTAATATTTTCCTATGCAAGTCCTTGAATGTACGAAGCGCAGGCTAAGTTCTTCCCCTGGACCAGCTCTTTGCATCATCAGAAACAGTCTTGTGAGGAAAACCCTCTCCGCCTCTCACTTTTCTGAGTGAGCAGGTAAGAGCTGGGGAAGTCGAGGCTTCTCCAAGATCCCACACAGGCTGCGGTGCGGGGCCTGGGGCGGACCTACATTAGAACAGCTCAGCCTAGGGACGCCTGGGGGGCTCAGTGGGTTAAAGCCTCTGCCTTCAGCTCAGGTCATGATCCTGGGGTCCTGGGATCGAGCCCCGAGCCAGTCTTCCTACTCAGCGGGGAGCCTGCTTCTCCCTCTCCCTCTCCCTGCCGCTCCCCCTGCGTATGCTCTATCAAATAAATCAGTAAAATCTTTAAAAGACAAAAAAAAAAAAAAAAAAGAAAAGAACAGCTCAGCCTCACAGGATCATCTGGGAGTTTTCCTGTCTGTGGATGGAATATCCGTCAGTATACAAGGTGCCTGGGGAATGTGCTACCCCCCGCCACTCCCCCTTACCCACACTCTGTCCCCCAGAGCCCTCAGGCCCCGAAGGCTGCGTGCTCAATTCCCGGCTGCTCTGGGGCCGGTACCTCGGCACCAACGGGCTCAGCCATGCAGACAGCCATCTCCTCTCTAGTCTCTGTGGCGGGCAGGCGGGCCGTGGTCAGGGCTGGGGGAGGGCCAGCTTGAGGGGTAGAGTTTCCCTGAAACAGAGCTGGGAAGGTGAGCCCACCTGGGCAGCTGTGGGGCCAGATGGTGCGCGATCTCCTGCACTGATAAAGGGCTAGGTCAGCCCCGGGTCCAGGGCTATTGTTGGAGGCCCGGCCTCCGGGGGCACCTGCGGAGGCTCTCCGTGGGAAAGGGGAGCAGGCCTTCTCTGGGATAGGGTCCGGCGGCTTGTAGGGGTGGGGGAGGGCCAGGCAGGGAGAGAGGAGATTGGGTCCCCACCCTCTGGCCTCCTGTCCTTTGGGTTTGTCTCCTGTTCTACACTGACAGGCAATGTACCCTCTTTGTACCTGGGTTCCTCACGTGCACAGTGAGATATTATTAACCCTCCAGGTCAGGGGATAGATGGATTCCCGGATGGGATGCAGGCTGAGCATTAAGCATTTTAAATTTGAGATCTGAATATGGCCTCTGCCAGCCCCCCTACCCCCCCGTATACAGGGAGACGGGCACCCAGAGAGGTGTCCCCATCCATAGTGAGATCCTGAAAAGTACTCCTGACTCTGGTCTGCACCCCCATGGGAGGGGACACTGATGGCCCCCAGACCCCGCCATGCCTCAGTGGCTTGGCCCTCTTGCCAAGTCGGAATAATTAGACCATTAAGCTCTCAGCCTGGAAGACAGGGAGGAGACGGAGCCAGAGATGGGCGGGGGGGGGGGCAGAAACCCACGTGGGAGCACCTGGCCTGGGCTTTATCTCGGGGTCTCCCTCCTCCCCTGCATGGGGGTCTTGCACTCAGATTTCTTTCCCCAGCAGACCCCGCCTGGGGAGAGGGACAGTGAGCTTGGCATGTTGCATGGGTATCTTGGGTCTGGGGGTGGGCCGAGCACTGTGCTGATCAGGACGACAGCCCTCTCTGTACCAGCTGCGTGTCACCCCGTTCTCCTGCTGAAGAAACAGCCGATAGAGAGGAGGTGAGCTATGTTCCCCAAAGGAGATGGGTCCTGAAGCTGGGGTCCTGCCGGGGTGACCCCACGGATTGGGAGCCACAGGCTGGGGGAAGGGGGTCTGTGTAAGCCCTCAGGGAAACATGGGGATGGGGTGAGGACAGGATGATGAACAGGGCACCTAGCTGTGGGGCCGAGGTAGAAGGGCTTCCCTGTGCCTCAGTCTCCCTATCTGTGTTTCCGAGGAAGCCAGGTGTCACAGCAGAGCGGCGGGAAGAGATCTGGCCTGGTGCCCTTTATTTTACAGGAGGAAAAATGAGGCTCAGGGTAGACAGACCCAGTCGAGGTCATAAACCCAGCCCAAGGCAAGGTCCCCAGTCCCTGACTCCAGCCTCGGAAACCACTCCAGGCCTTTGTAATTTATCAACCCACACTGAAATTGCATTCCTCCCAGTTCTAGATGCTTTTTGCAAACGTTTATGTAGTTAGTCCTCCTTGTGTGACACGTACATTTACGATCCCCACTCTGCAGATGAGGAGACGGAGGCACAGGGAGCTCCACTAACTGGCTTAACCCGTTCGGGAACGGTCATGTCTCCCTAACATGAGAAAACACATCAGGCAGCCCCTCCAAGCTGTGCCAGGGACAGGCTGTTGCCCGAGGCCAAGCAGACATCTACAGGGGCCTGATGACATCAGGGGTACCTGGGAAGGCGAGTATCAATAATCCGTTGAAAGCTCCTAATCACTGCACTTTATTTGGGGATTTGGAGGGCTCAGTGGGTAACAGACCAAGGATTTCACCCTGGTAGTCAGGTGTAGAGGCACTGAGACGGCAGGCCAAGCTGTGCCTCGGACACCGAGGGACCCCTTGATCTCCCTTTCCTAAGGGCCCCAGCCCACCTTCCCACCACCCACTGGGTCTACTGGAGCGGCTGAGGGCTTGGCCTCCGAAGCTGGCCTGTCCTGGGCTCTAAGCCCCAGCCCATCAGCCGTGCAACCTTATTCAGGGGTCCTGGCCTGCCTGGGGCCCGACTTCTTCACCTTGGTGCAGCTAAGATTAGGTAATGCCCGTGAGTGCCTAGCTCAGACTCCTGCGGCAAGACAGTCACGCCTGCCCCCACTTGGCTGGGCCAGGTGCTCTCCCCTATGGGCCCGCCATGCTTAATGACTCTCCTACTTTGTAACTAGAATCCACCTTTCTGCTGAAACCCCACTGGGCAAGAGCGCCTGCAGGAGACAATGGTATTTAAACACCTGTCTGTACCTGGGGGCGGGGGGGGGGGGCAGCTTCAAAGCTGCCAGATACAATGGGAGGGAGAAATCACCAGCCAATAACCACCGAGTCCCCTTGAAATCCCAAGATGAGTTACAGTGATTAGGAGCTTTCAAAGGAAATAAAACCTCCAAGGGGAGGAGAGGACCAGGCAAGGGCAGTGGAGGCTTATCCCACGTAGGGATTATGAATATGCACTTTCCCAGTCTCCCTGATGTCCAGGCCTCGGGGCGGCCTGTCCCCCCACCACAGCTCAGAGGGACCGTTTGATAGGACTTCTCATGTGACAGAGCAGGGTCAGCAAACATTTTCAGGAAAGGGTCAGACAGTAAATATTTTAGGCTCAGCAGGTCAGGTGGTCTCTGTCAACTCTGCCCTTGTCGCTCAGAAGCGACCACAGACAACATATAAGCCAGTGCCCTTGGCCGTGCCCAAGTGCTATTTATGGACACTGGAATTTGAGTTTCCTATAATTTTCATGGGACATGAAATAGTATTAATAAACAGTTTTTCCCCCAAACGTTTTTAAAATGTGTAAAAAAAACCCGTGGCATCGCTCGCGGGCTGAACAGAAACAGGCCATAGGCTGGATCTGGGGACCCCCGTGACACGGCGTGAGGGATGGGTTTGCAGTCAGGAGGCCTGGATTCCAGCCCTGTGACAGATATGGCACTGAGTCTCACCTGTAACGTCGGGACCCCCCCCCCCCCATACCATGTGCTAATGTCATTCCATGCATGGACTACCTCTGGCTCAGGCAATGCACAGGCCTGGGACCAAGTTCTTGGTCAAGGCAGGTTTTCCCTTGTTTGTGACAGCTCCAGGTTCTGCCTGGTCACAGCCCAGCCTGAGGTCAAAGCCAGCTAGGCCACTTCGGCTGTGTAAGTTTGTACAAGGTCCTTTAGCCCTGAGACTTCCGTTTCCTCATCTGTAGAAGGGGCTGGTTGCTGCTCTCCTAGGAACGCTGGGAGGAACCCCCCGGATGGCTCGTGTCTCCAGCGGGTGCGTGCTGGGTCACAGTGGGCCACCCAAGGGGTGACACTGCTCAAGTCGTGCACATCACAGGGGCCAGAGGCAGCCAGCTGTCTTGGGGTCTCCACACCCCGTAAGTGAAGGAGGCAGGTGCCGTCACCCCCCCCAACTCCTTGTCCCTTGCCCTGGCTTGACCCCCTCCAACCTGCCCCTGTCGAGCTCCTGTGAGGATGGCCGTGGGCGGGGTGGGAGTGGAGGAGGGTGCTAGGGGGGGTTCACCGGGGGGGGGTGTCTACGCACCTGTGTACACCAGCTCAGCGAATTTCAGGCCCAGGCCCTGTTTGATTTTGCGCACTTCGCGATCCATGGTGAAGGCCTCGATGTCTAAATGAGCGTGGTAAAGGATCGTCCCTGCTGGGGTCTCGTAGATACCTAGCCATTTTTCCAGGCAGGGGGAAAAGGAGAAAAAAGAGAGAAACGCATGAAACCCAAACTGTCAGCAAATGACAAAAAAAAAAAAAATAATAATGACTCGTCTGACAGGAGACAAGCCGGTCGGACCCATTCACTCCCAGCTTGTTGCAAAATGCGCCTGTCATTATGCTCATGCTGGGGCCACGACAGTCCACTCTGCGGCTTGTGGAGAAAATGTCTGGATGCCCCCCTTTGAAGAGGCCCTCAGACGCTGGAAAATGACAGGGTTTCGGAGCTGCTCCCCCCTCCTTCCCAACGCGTGCCCACCGGCCCGCGGCTGAAAACCTGTAATTAAACCAACTACGGTGGAGCCCAGGGCCCCAAATATCCCTTCCTCCCTTCCACTGGGGAGCCAGGGGAGGGGACAGCTGTGCACACACTTGCACACACATGCACACACATGTGTACACACACATGCCACCTTCAGCCGGCGGCCCCCTTGCCAGCCACGTCTCTGCAGATACACCCTGACCTCTGTGGCCGCAGGGGGCCTGGCGGGCTCCCACACTGACCCCACGTGCAGATGGGGAAACTGAGCCTGGGAGGAGACAGAACGGGCCCGGTGTGGAGCTGGGACCCGGATGGAGGCGCCAAGTCCCTGACCCGTGTCGGCTGCTGCCCAGCAGGTCAGCTGGCGATGGGGCCCACACCCAGAAGGTCGTGGAAAGAGGGTCTTGCTCGAGTCCCCTACCGATGACCTCAGTGTCTCTACCTCCTAGACAACCTGCTTGGACCCGGCGGGGAGGGGGAGTCTCCAAAGTGACCCTGAGCTGAGCATGGTCCTGGCTGGGAGGGAGGTCTGATTAGGAGTCCCACACCGGATTTGAGGACACCGAGGCACTGGGAGACAGGACTGCCCATGTGCACATGGCCAGACCCTCTCGAATAAATCAGGGGAGTGTGCTGAGCGGACCATGGGCACACCCGCCCTGCGTCCGCTCTTCCTATGTGAGAGCAGCAGGAACGGTCCGCATCCCACCGACGCGACTCTGAAAGCTTCCTTTCTTCCCACCACATCACGTTTACAACGGTACAGGGGCACATTTAAAGTGATCCCGAAAATTTATCACTGTCCTTCCACGCTGGCTGCTTTAGAAATCAGAAAGGATCTGTGCGCCCGCGTTCATGGCAGCAGCACTGTTCACAGCAGCGGAAAGGTGGGAGCCACCAAAATGTCCATCACCGGCTGAATGGACAAACAGGATGTGGCACAGACACGTAACAGGTAGGCTGTTACTCGGCCTTGAAGAGGGACGGGATTCTCGACACCTGCTACATCGGGGACGGACCTGGAGAGCGGCGTGCTGGGCCCAGGGAGGCACATACTGCCCGAATCCACTTCGATGAGGTCCCCAGAGTCATGAAGTTCACGGAGACCGGACGGACGTGGGATGGCGGGGGTGGGGGGCGGGGAGGCGGCGGCAGCGGGAGGTTGTTGCTTGGGTGGGGGCTACCTGGGGGGCTCTCAGTTGGGGAAGACAGAATGCTGGGGGTTTCTGGGGATGACGACTGCGTAACCGTGTGAACCTACTTATTGCCCCTCAACCGCAGGTTTCCAAATGGGTAAAATGGTCAATGTTATGTACATTTCACCACAATTTAAAAAAAAGGTTTTAACCACCTGCTCCCTGCGCCCACAAATCAGAAGGAGATTGTTTTTGACCTTGGAGCCCAAAGGCCCCCTGGGCATGGCTGAGGGTGCAGTCACTCATCCTCCTCTAAAGAACCTTCCAGTCTTCAGTCTTCCACACTGGGAATCAGAGGAATGTCAGCTGCCAGGACAGGTCCTTTCAGACCACTGGTGCCCCATTCTTTTAACTTGGAGCTGCAAACCCCTTATTCAGTCTTTGGCAGAAGCTTAGCACACAGAAGAGAGAGCCCAGGCTCCGCCGCGGGGAGCAGAGACCTCTCTGCAGGGCCCGGGCTCCACCAAGAAGTCCTTAAAATGCCAGTCCAGCCCCGACATCGATTTTACAGACAGACAGACTGAAGTCCTGGGAGAGAAGTGACTTGCCCAAGGTCGCTGGGAGAAGCTTCTGGCTGTCCCTTCCCTGCTCCAGGTTGCCCCTGAGATCCTTTGCCCAAGCGATCCTGTGCTCCCCGGGTCATGGACGGGAATGCAAATCTGGGGAGCCAAGGAGGAACAGCCTGGGCTCCCACCCTAGCTCTGAAGTGTTCCCAAGCGGGAAAGAGCCTCTCTAGGGGGCGAGTCTCTTATCCGCAAACCCCTGACAGCCTGGTCTCGGGGAGTGAGGGACATAACGGGTCAAAGCCCCACCCGAAGACCAGGCACTGCTAGAATTAGGACAGGCCACAGAAGAGCCTGTCCCGTTTCATTAGTGTGGCTCTTGAGCCAATCTGCTGTCCTGATCCCGTTGTGACCTTGGGGGCAAAAGGCCTCCCCAGCAGGAAAAACACCGATGTACCAAGTTCACGCACAGGCCCCAAGCCCAGAGTCCTAGGGCAAGGTTCAGGCCCTCGCTCAACCTCCTTGTCACTCTTGCAAACACAGTTCACAGGGGCTCTGTCATCTGTTTCCACCGAGCGCCTGGGAGCCCCAACCCAGAAAGGCTGTTGGAGGCGGAGATGGAGGGAAGACTGAGAAGAGCCAAGAGCATGAAAATGGGGAGTCGTGGAAAACCTGCAAAAACTCAGCCCAGAAGTCAGGGCTCCTCCTGGGAGGGGACAGGAAGGAGCCACAAGCAATGGCTCCCGCTGGCCCCGGGCCACAGAGAAAGGCCCAATGGTTCAGCCACCTGTTTACAAAGACGTTTGTAGAACATTTAGAAATGTCTGCCTTCAGCGTGGCAGACACGACCAACCACCACGTTAAAGGGCAAGTTTTCAACTCTCCTAGAAATTTCATCACCGGAAGTACAGTAACTCCCTACAAGCCACCTAAAGCGAGACACACGGACAGAAGCTTACTGGTCTTTCTTCCCAGCACATATTAAGAGCTTGCTATTTATTGAATCAGAGACAGGCCGTCTAATGATTTAGTTTTGCTACATCTTGGAAAAACCCAGAAACTCTCAAAGGCTGTCCGTATATTGGCACAGACAGTCTGAACAGTGACAGCTCGGCCAGGCTGAGAGCTGGAGCCCTCCTGCTTTCAGCTCCCAGGGAATGGGACTCCTTGCTTTCCTGTCTTTGGCTGGGCCAGGCCTGGGACAGAGTCCCAGCTGTAATTTCAGGGCGGAGGCTGGGGACCAGAAGGCTCAGAGAACTGACGCCTTCACATGGTTCCCAGCTCAGGTTTGCTGCGTGACCTTGGCTCACCTCAGTCACCTTGTGAGCCCCAGGCAAACTGCTCTTCCTTCTCTCTTCCACTGAGACCTGCCCAGAAGGTAGGTCCCTGGACACACTGTCCCCGTGATGTGGTGGGCACGCTGATGGTTTTGTCTCTAGGACACCGGGGCCGACTCTACAGCATCACCTCCCGGCAGCCCAGAGAAGGGACGACAATGGTTGTGTGCAGGGTGCTGGGAGGACCTCTATACTTTCCAGCCAGCAAGAGCCAGGACCCGCCCAAGGGCCACCTGCTTGCTGGCCCGCGAGAGCTGAACCCCAGGAAAGGAGCAGTGTCTGGTGGGCAGAGCTGCACACCCCTGCGGACTCAGAACCAGCCTCATGGCAATCAACCCTCCTAGACGGCGGCAGGAAGCATTGGGGGCCAGAAAAAAAGCCACAGCCCTCAAATGCGCCGCACAATTAATATTCCTGCTCCTTTTCTTAGGTGTTAAAGTTAATTGTGACTGATCAAAAAGCTGTTTTCAGGCTGCTGCTGTTGTGTGTGTGTGTGTGTGTGTGCACGCGTGCAAGCATTTGAAAGATCCCCCCTCTCCTCTCCGCAGGGGTAGGGGGCTACAGATGATTTCTGTGTATTCCTTCTGGGAAAAAATGACTTAAAAAAAAACCAGTGACAGAAACCTGATGCTAAAAGACTATGGATTTGGGGCTTTTGACAGTCGGCATACAAACCACTGCGCAAAAAGAAGGAGGAGATGACAGGTGAGTCTCGCTGTCGCGGTGGAAGAGACAACAGACATCTTCGCGGTGACACGCACAGCGGCTCCAAGTGTCTATTTTCATCTCCCCGTGTTTACAGGAAAAAGACAGAGGTGTCAGCGGTTCTCTGTGGAGCAGCTTCAATCACACCATAATTACTGCCAAGGGGGGGATGGGAAAAGGGCAAGGAGCTGGGGGGGTGGTGGTGGGGGTACGGAGAGTGGACCAAGGAGGAAGAGGTGGGGACCAAAACACCGCTGCAGCTTAAATCCGTCTCCTCTGTTCCCGAGGCTGCCGGGTTAACCGGACGGCACAGTCTGGCAGAACGGGATGGGATCCGCCAGTCCGCTGCGGTCTGGGTCGGGGTGGGGTGGGGTATGGGTTAGGGCACCCAGACCAGAGGCTCTGGTCCTTTGGGAAAGCAGTATCTAGAGGAAGATATGTGGAAAGGTCCGGGGAAGGGAGGTTGGCTGGAGCCCAGGGGCTTCCCCTCTTGGGTACCAGGGCCGAGGATGGAGGCGGTTGCCATGGTGATGGGGAGGCAAGTCATGGTGGGTCTCTAGCCATCCTCTATGTTCCTGGTGCCCTGCAGGCCCCAGTCTGGGGATCAGGGTGGGCCTCTGAGGGTACGGACAGCTTTGTTTCATAGCTCTCCCTCTACTCCCCATCTGGAACGTTCCATCTGAGCAGAGCCTCTGGGAGGCCTGGACAGGTGGGCAGACAGGTGGGTAAGTGGGCGGGCAGCCCTTGCTTCTTCCTAGCCAGAAAGTGGAAGAGTCAGGAGGAAGTGAGATGGGAGGGGAGAGTGGGAGACAGATGGGAAGGGTGGAGGAGAGAGGGACAGGGGAGAGAAGAGAAGTAGGCAAAGAGGAGGAGGGGGAGGGAGTCCACAGAGGGAAGAGGCAGCGGCAGGCAGAGGTGAGACTGGCAGGGACAGGGCTGGGAGCTAAGGAGAGAGCCAAGCAGGCTAGAGAAGGAGGGGGAAGGTGAGCGGAAGGACAGGCGCTGGCTCCTTCCCCACTTCCCTCCTGCCTGCCCTGCCCCCCCTTCTCCTCCCCACTGATTTCATTTACTTCACTTAATTAGCCCCCCTCCGGAGTTAAAAAGATAATGTGATAATGACCATGCGAACAGCCACAATACAGCAAAAGCTACTCCATCTGCAGCTGCCCCAGCCCCCTGGCCCTCTGACCCCGTGACCACCCCAGACTCAGGGCACTAACACTGCCCAACTCCGCACCCACCTCCCCCCTGCGCCCCCCCACCAAAAAAATACAAGCCGTTTAACGAGTTTCAATTACGAGCTTTGGAAGATCAATACAAAGCCCACCTCCCCCTCGTACACGGAGGTACGGACAATAGCATCTTCCTGTTCTGCCCTCAATATCATTGACAATTAACAGCTTCTCCCACTACTGTAGACTTAATAAAAACCGTGGCACGTGGACACCCCCAATACCCTCATCTACTGCGCCTGCTCAAGCTTCCTCACGACAAATTACTCGGAGCGGAGACATGAAAACAGGACATCACCCTAAACTCACGAAGCAACCCTCTTCTCTCACCCCTCTAACCCAAGTAACAAAACAGGCCAGTTACAACTTCCGGGGGAAGATCACCTGGTATCACCCCACCTTTGATAAGTTGGAGCCACAGAGAGGGCAAGTAACATGCTAAGGTCACACAGCAAGCTCCTGGGAGTCCGAATCCTGTTTTCCCCAAAGACTGTACAACCCTCGGGCTAAATTCCCTGCGTGTAGGGACAGTCCCCCACAGGTACACAGGGAGTACCTGGGCACTGCGAAGGCCATGCTCCAGGAACCTTTTCCTCGGTGGGGGTTTAGGGGGTGGTTAGAAGTCAAGGGAGTCAGAGCTGACTGCCAATCTCAAGGCTCTGAACTTCAGTGGTGATGATGCCACCCAGCTCTGGGGAAAAGGTAGTAGTCTACCATTCAGAGCTCTCTGTATTTGATCCATACAACAACCCATTTCACAGATGAAGAAACTGAGGCTCTAGGAGGCTAAGTTTCTTTCTCGGTGGTGCTGGGGCCAAGATGGGGACTCACATCTGCCACCAGAGCCCAGACCCTATGCATGTGCCTCCCTCAGGCTCCAGGGGCTCAGTCCCCATCAGCCTTTATGGACCACCTCAGAGGGCCCCCTACCTTCTCTCCCGATCTCCCAGAATGTTCCCGATCCATCCTCTCCATTCCACATCTACCAGCCTCTTCTGCCACCTCCTCCAGGAAGCCTTTGTGGCACAGCCTAGCTCAGGCCTTCATCACCACCCCTTCAGTTCAAGTTTACCCGACTATCCCTACCCAGCAGGATGGCATTTCACGGAGTGACCTCGGGCCCATCCTTACCTGGCAAGACAATTCATTTTCACCACAAGTGCAATCCTGGTCCATTGGTAGTAACTACCCGCACCACTGGGACACAGCCACAGTCAGTGATGGCGCGGGACGGGCATGATGGCAGGTGCCATTGAGGACACCTCTGAGCTCCTAGAGGGCACAGGCTGCCTCTGACGTTTCTGCCTGCCCCTGGGGCCACAGCTGTTTATGGGGCATCTCCCCTGCACCAGAGGCCACTATCAAACACAGGCTGGAACCGAGATCTACCCCACCCCAGAGTTCTACCTCTTAGCCTCCACTCTGTGCCTGTGTAGGTCCGGGCATCAGCCCTGGCCTTGGTTTCCCCTTCTGTAAAATGAAGGCGCTGGTCTGTGGCTCCCCAAGGTCCCTCTCTGGTGTGCCTTGCATGATTTACACTGTGTCGTCTCCCAAGGGCAGACTGAGACAAAGGGACCTTTAATCAGATGTTAATACAGGTAGGAGGCAAAGGTTTACCCGAGGACAGAAGGGAGCGGCTGATTGATTACATTGTTCTGACAAGGCCTTCCCCGAGAGTTTCAGTTAGGTTGCTTCTCACAGACAGTAGCTGTGTTGAGGAGGGAAAAATACCCAACTCACAGGAAAGAGGCAAAGTGGCCGCCTCACTTTCCCCCTCCCCACACCTTTCGAGATAAATCCAAACAGGTCAGAGTCAGAAGGATCTGACCTCCATGCCCAGGGCCACCACCTCATACTTGGGGAAATGGGGCCCAGAGGTGACAAGTCAGAGGTCAGTGTCGGGCAAGGCAGGGCGAGCTTGCGTGAGGACCCCCACTTCCTGACTCCCGGACCAGCACCCTGTTCTAAGGGGGCTAACTCTGGCCATTGGCTCTCTGGATAGGAGATCCCCTCATATGGGGAAACAGTCTGGGAGGGGAGGGTGTGATCTGATGACCTGGCATCAGAGGGACCGACTCTTGATTTTCTGAGGGACCGACAGAAACCCATGGGCTCTGGTTAATAAGAGAGGATAGAGGCCCCTGCTTGGTTGGCACCAGACCTCTCTTCACTCCCGGTCCGTCCGGGAGGCGGTGACAGGCCTGGCAGCGGCTCCACACAGAGGCCATCCCCACCCAGCCTGTGCCCTGCCGGACCCTGGGACGGGCCCTGGCCGGCTCCCGCCGCCAGCCCAGCCCACAGCGCCCACCCCTGGCAGGACTCCTGCCCTGCCGGGCTGATCACCGCCTCAGAGCAGCCTCAATGACCATGAAATCAACCCTGCAGGGTCAGCCTCCAAACCTGGCCGACCCGCCCCAGACACAGGAGAGACCGGCCTCCAGGCCAGTCCCTGGCCTCCCCTCTCCTCCGAGCCCCTCCTGGACCCCCAGGTTCCTCCTCGCACTCTCAGGACAGCACTTCTCATCGTGCCCTTGAGAGTCAGTGGCGTAGGGCCCACTGTCCTCGCCTCCCGGGGGAGAAACTGAGTCTGGTGGGGGAAGGAGCGAGCCTAGAGTCACCCCCATAGCAACACCCAAATGGGAGGGGATTCTGAAGGGCCTCTGGGGTCTCCGGGAGCTGAGACACGCTCCCAAGGGCGGTGAGCGGACTCACCTCGGGACTTCATCCCAATGAAACGGTTCTCCACGATGTCAATGCGGCCCACGCCATGCTTGCCCCTGGGGGGAGAACGGGTCCCTGAGAACCACGGGAGGCCGCGGCTGCCGCGAGGACTCGGGTCAGACGCCACCCACCTGGCTGGGCTCTCAGGGGCAGGATGCCGGAGCCCCGCTCAGGGCGTCAGGCACCATCCTGGGGCCCAAGACGCAAAAAAGCCAGGTCACCTGCTTCAACGGCTCACTGGACAGGTGGGGAAACTGAGACCCAGGGAGGGAGAGGACTGCCTGTGTCACAGTGGGTTGGCTCTGCCCTAGGGCCTTGCGTGGCACCAGCCCTAATCACTGCTGTCTCTGCTGCTGTCTGGGTCTCAGGTCCGGCAGGAAGCTCAGAAGCTCTAGTTGGACCGTCCCTAGGGGTGGCAGACCCTGGGGGGGGGTGGCGGGGGGCGGTTATTAACCTTCCAAGGCTGAAGGCCACCAGAGTTTCCCATCAAACCGGAAGACCCCATGCCTGTGGGCTGCACCGAGGCCACTTGGCCTTCTCAGTCCCTGAGCCTCAGGCCATGAGCACCAGGTACATTGTGCACCGCCCCCCCCCCGCCCAGTGCCAGCGCTAGCCACGGGGGTGGGGGGCGGTTAGGGTCCAGGAAGGCCTGGCCGGCCGTGGGCACTCACGCGACTTCATTCAGGTACACGAAGAGCTCGAGGGATGTGCGGTGGGTGGTGCCGTCCTTGACGTTGGTCACCTTCACGGGGACCCCTAGGGCGGGAGGAGAGGGCAGTGGGCCAGCGGGCAGGGGCTCGCGGCCTGCCACCCCGCCCTCTCCCTCCGCCCGCAACGCCTTAAATGGATCTGACAGATATGGACTCCAAATGACTCCTTGAAAAGCCCTGTGCAGGTTGGGGCCTGCTGGAGGGAGAGAGGGGGCGAGAACGCCCCCCAGAATGAAAGGGAAAATGCAATAAAAACGTGCCCCCCCACCCTTCCCATTCTCTCCGTCCCTTTTGCATTTAGGGTCTGTGAAATTGGAACCAGCCCTGAACTAATTGAATTTCACGCTCCACCATTGTCTTACGCCGGGGCACCTTCTGTCCCACCAGCTACCCAGGCCTCCTGGCCGAGGTGCCGCGGAGCTCGAGCTCGTGGGCGCGCCCCCGCTTGCACATGCACGCATGCCCTCGCGGCCCCCTGCCACGACGTCGGGTGGACCCCAGCGCCCCCCCACCAGCCTCCGACCCCGCACCCCAGACCGCCCCAGCCAGCTGATGGCTGGGGTGCAGTGGTGCCCGCTCGCGCAGCCAAGGGGTCGGAGGCAGCGGTGAATTCTGAGAAGTGGGGTCTGGGGTGGCAGGAGGGAGGCGGCCGCCGATCGCGCGGAGGGGAGAGCGGGGCTGAGTCGAGGGGGGTGGCAGGGAGGGGGGCAGTGGGTGGGTTCAGGGTTGACTTTGAATAGCAAGGAGCACTTTCTTGAGCGGTGTGAAATGAGCAATAAATGTATTAGGGGGCTAACAAGAGAGCTGTAACAGTGACAAAGGAAAGCTGTTCAAAGTTGGCGGATAATCCCCCACCCATCTGCCCAGCTCATTACCATGTAGCCAGCAACCGGGTGCCAATCAGGCCTCAATAGCGGCTTTCGAGTCTTTATTAAGCCAGGCGCCGCTTGGAGGGGCTTCCCTCAAGGCGTGTCACCTCGCCTTTCTTCACCCCCATTTCCAGGGGTTTTATAACTTGGTTGTAAATTGCTATTAAATGTAAGTCTGCCCAATAATGAACCTTAAGCCCCTCTCGCCACTGCCCGCCTCTCCCCTCTCCCTTTCTCTCCCTCCCGCTCCTATTATGGCCTTCGCAGGGGCCGTGGATGGGGCCTGCCCCAGAGAGGAGCCGACATTGTTGGTGCTGCTGCCGGAGAAAGCCTCTTAGCCTTTAAAATAGTTAATAATTAGATTAAAACTTCAAATAAATTAACTAGAGGGTGAATGGGAGTAGTCGGGGACGGCTCCTCCTGTCTATTTTTTTTTTTTTTCCAGACGGTCCCCAAATCATTAAAATGGATCACGTTTCTTCTTCGGCTCAGCTCTTGGGGCTGCCCTATTTCTGGAGGAAAGGCTGCCAGAGCCTTGTGTCCGGGACCCCCGCTGCCTCCTGCCCGCCTCCCACCCTCACCCAGGCTCCCTGGGGGGACCCATCGGAGGTGCCACTGGGGGCCATCCCGCCACCTTCTCCGAGATGATGCCCGGGGATGCCCCATGCCTGCTGACCAGGCCCAGGTCAGACAAAGCGGGCATTCGGGGCTCTAGCTCCAGTCAGGGGCCTCAGCCCATGGACCCTTGGGTCTCCAAGTGGTGTGAAATTCAAGGGCTTGAACGGATGGGGGGAGCCATGGAGATGCCCACTGGTTTGCCAGTCTCTCGGGAAAGGCCAGAAACAGGCACGTTATTCAAACACGAACAGACTCGACTTCCCCCACCCCCCTCACTCTGCACACCATACCCGACACCTGTGAGCATCATTTCCTTGGCCTATTTTAGAGGCAAGTGAGCCCGAGGCCCAGAGGGGCCTCATGGTCACAGCAGGATGAGTGAGGGCAGGGATCTGCACCCCCCACTTCCCATTCCCCATCCTCGGTCCCTGAGGTCCCCTGGGAGGGGACGAGTCCCCCTCCCTCTGCTCTGCTCCAGCCCAGGCAGCCAGCTTGTGGATGGACTGTCCATCCTCCCTGTCCAGGCTTGGGAAGACCTCACACCTCCTCTTGGATCCTCCAGGTCCTGCCTAGCACCACCTCCTTCAGGAAGCCTCCCTGATTTCTCCAGCTGCCAGGATAAGTCCTCTCCTTGGGTGCCCTGAGCCCTCACTCTGAGCCTGGTCCTGCCCTTCTCATTACCAGGCACACCTTGCATTCCTCTCTGTCCTCCATGGCAAGAGGTGTGCCTGGTGCCAGGCTCAAGACTGGGCATTCAGGCCAGGCCAGCAAACACGTCTTGTTGATAGCAGCAAAGATAAGGAGATCAGGACACCCACCCATGGCCAAAGGGTGTTTTTGAACTTGCAGTTTTTGAACTTGGGGTGGAGGGGTGGTCCTACGGTGTAGGACTAGCTGAGGCTTTAGCTGGGGGTCAGAGGGGCCCCTGAGGCAGGCTCTCTAAGACCCACCATTTACTGAGCACCTCTCCTTGGTGCCAGGGCCCAGTACAGGACACATGCCTTACAGACCACATTCTATACCGTGAAAATGCCAGGCGGCTGGTGTTTTTATCCCCAGTTTACAGAAGAGGACACTGGGGCCCATGAAAGCTGAGTGACTATCCAAAGTCCCAAAGCAACTGGCAAGTGGCCACTTAGGGACTGGAATGCTCTCACTCCAGACCTGGTGTCCATGAGCCCATGTGATGGGCAGCTGAAGGTGCTCTTAAGTCTGGAGGCTTCGATGGACTACGCCGTCTGGGGAAGGGGGTGGTTAGGAGCCCCTGAAGCCCCCGCCTGAGCTCTGGCTTCCAGAAACACAGGAGGGATGCAGTGGGCTCATGCCCAGGCTCCCAGGCAGAGGGCAAAGAGTCCCGACAGGTGGGCACCTACCTTTCTTGAACTCGATCTCAAGGATGTCAGGGCTGTTGGGGGCTTTGGCGGGGTCCTGGGTCTTTGTGTAGAGGCCCGGAGGCGCTTGGTTCTGACAAAAGACAGAAAGAGGTTGGAGGATGGGGTGTCCGGAGCCGAGCCATGCCCCGAGGTCCCTCCACACCCTGCACCCCACCTCCCACAGAGATCTGCACCCTTCCCCAGAACCAGAGGGTTGTGGCACCTGCCACTGACTGGCACAGACCCACGGGCCTCCCAGCCCCCAGCCCGAAGCCGGCCCCCGCTTGCCAGGGGCCTGGGAAACAAAGGGCTCAAGAAATCAGACAATTTTTCCCCTCAACTTGATCTCATCTTTTTCTTCGACGCCCCCACAGCTGGAGGTAGAATAGCAGCGGAGGAACAAGTCAGGCAAGAAAAGTGTGAGTTTGGAGGAGCGAGGCGGCCGCGGGCCTCCCGGGAGCGGGCGCTCGCTCTCCCAGGCGCGGGGAAATGGGGTTTATTCTGCACTGACCGCAAAGCTAATGACTACGCGTGACCCCAGCAGGTGCTCTGGCGAGCCGAGCCGTCCCCGGGGTCCTCGAGGTTAATACTCACAGGGAGAAAAGAGAAGAGCAAAGCAAAAACCCATTTGAAAACACATCAACCTTTATGTATATTTTTCCTTGGGCGTGTTGGAAAATGGGCCTCTCGTCTTGATGCAGTGGGTAGAGGGGGCCACTGGCTGCCTGGGGCTCTCAAAGTCCCTCCCAGCTCCCAAAGCCCAGGGCCCAGGGGCCCCCCAAGCTGTGCTTGGGCCCTGGCCACCAAGGAGGTTGGGGGGCACCTGTCAGCCTGACTGCTCTGGTCTCTGCTGTAGGCACCTCGGGGTCCAGCTGTTCCCACCTGGGATGACCTGGGATAGGCCAGTCCTTAAATCTTTGCTTTCGAGACCCTATGGACATTCGCTTGTTACTTTCCGTCTGCGGCTTCCTTTGGGTTCACAGCAGCCCCGCTGGGTAAGAAGGTCAAGTGCTTCTATAAGTGAAAAAATACAGGCCGAGGGGGAGGGACTCCCCCCAACTAAGAGTGCATTCTGTGCGGGCCAGGACCCGGTACAGGGCAGGGAACCCCGAGGCCAGCCGCAAATATGTGCTGGATTTTAGAGCGGTGGAAAACATCCCCCAAGCCAGGAAGTCAAGGTCCCCAGTGGTGGGGCCTTGGCCAAGTTGCTTTACTTCCTCGGGCCTGTTTTCCTCACCTGCAAATGGGGAAAGGATGCCTCCCCTCGACTGTCTTACACCTTAAGCATATTGAGAGTTTTTATGGTTTTTACTGGGCATGAACATTACCTAAGAAAACGTCAGGGAGGACCAGGTGCGAGCCACAGCCTGCTCTGCAGGTGGGGAGGACAGCTGGAACGGACCCCCGGGAAGGCCTTCCTCCTAGAAGAGCCCCCGACCCCCGCCAGGAGGCAGGAGGGCTGGAGAGCAGAAGAGCGCGGGGTCCCTCACCTGTGGTCACTTCACTTGCTGGCTCTATGTCCAGGTGACCAGCCATCCTGGCTCCCGCACCCCTAGGCACACCTCGGTCCCAGGCAAGGGCGACGGCTGGGCCTTCTAGCTCTACGTCTGAGCTCAGACAGGGGCCTGTGGTGGACCCGGCACCTCCCGGCCGCTGTGTGATGTGCGACCGGCTGCATCGCTTCATGTTTCCATTTGTCCGGTGGGAATAAGGACCCAGAACTGGCCCCAAAGACAGACCCAAAGAGAGAAAGGGTCCTTAGGGACTCTACATCCGAAGCCTCCAGGGACCAGGTGGAAAATGAAGGTGAAGAAGCGGCCCGACCGCACCACAGTGCCTGCCCCAGTCGTGCGGAAGCCCCGCTGTGTGCGGACTCTGGACTCCCTGTTCAGTGCTCTTTCCATCACCCCCTGCTGTTTCCCAGCCGCTTTAGAAACCTAAGGGCTAAGAAACAGCATCAAGGGCTTTGGCCAGAGACAGCTAGCATCATTGCTGATGGGGACAGGGTTCGGGTGGTTTCAGAGAAATGCCCAGCTCCCCCAGGCCCGGCTGGGTCCGCCAAGCACTGGATTCCTTGGGCACAGACAGGCCCGATGACCAACCACCCTTGGCCAAAAGGCAAAGTGAATCAGGGCTTGGGTCTCTGGGTGTCCAACGTGACTCCCCAGCCCCTTTCCCTGCCTGTCCGGAGGGGGGTTGGGGGCACACTGCCGGCCCCCAGCCGGGGAGGAACTCAAAGCAGGGTAGCGGTGCCGAGAGCCCCCACACCCCCACCCACAGCTCCTTTCTCCCACGTCCACCTGCACTGCCTGACCTTCTCCCGCCACACTTCTCCACGAAGCCCCAAACGGATGAGCGGGCCTGCCCTTGGAAGGAGAGAGGAGGTGGGCAGACCCGCAGGACGGGCGACATGCACTCCACGGTGCGAGTCGGAGGCAGCTGGCGTGGTTTCCGACACCCTGACAGCGCCGATTAAATAAAATAACTAAATAGAAATAAAGTGACGTTTGCTTTGCATCCGAGGTGGCCGGCGCCTGTCTTCTTTTTACTCTCCCTCCTAAAAGCCCAGTTCAAATGACAAATAGTTTGTTGCCAAGTATCAATACCCTCTATTTATCCAACCCAGCGGGAGGGCTCACTTCCAATGTCATGGGGGGGGGTGCTGGGGGGAGGGAAGAGAGGGAAGAAAAAAGAGAGAGAGAAAGTGGGGGGGCTGGGGGGGGAGAGGACGAAAGAAAGCATGAAACAGGGCTGAGAAGGAGAAATTGGAAGCAAATGGCCCATGAACTAAACCATGATGTAGAGGCATGATCGATGCCGCAAATGGTTTATTCATCCGTCAGATATGGCGGCCCGGCGACTGAATGAACTCTTTCACTCGGTGCCGTATGAAGTTAAAGCAAGTAAATTTCTATCTTTCTCCGCATTAGCTGCCTCATTGCCTTTCAATCAGCCCTCACGGAGGCAGAAAATGGCTCCACCATCTGCCTTCAGACCCTCCCTTCGGCAGGTCTCGGGGCTTTTTTTGGAGAGGGGGAGGGGGCACCGGGTTCCCTTAAGCCCTGTCTCCCCATCTCCTCCCGAGGGGGCCGGGGCGGTGGGGCGCCCGAACGCTCCGCCTGGAGGGTTAAGACGGGGCCTCTAGTGGCTGCCTCCCAACTCCAGAGATCCGGAGGACCATGTCCACCAGGCTTGGGCGGGGTGGGGGGGGGACCCCCGGGATGCAAGGGAGGGTCCTGAGGCTTAGCCTGGGGGTGCTCCCTGACAAAGGAGGGCAGGCCCAGAAAGCCAGAGCCTGGGTTCCTCAGCCTCACCCCACGCTTCTCCGTGGGAATGAGGTTTCCTCTCTCTCACACCCAGCCCAGCCTTCCCTGCCCGAGGGGAGGGGTCCTGGGAGGACCTTGGCCCCTTCCCCCCAGAAACAATCTGAGCCTGCCTGAGGAGGCCGCGAGGGACCCCACTGAGGTGGAGGGATAGGCCAAGAGCTTTCTGTGTTGCAGAGGGGAGGGGCTGTGTTGTCCCACTGTGTGCCGGAGGAATCAGAGGCTCAGAGAGGTTGGGTAACTTGCCCAAGAGAGCACAGCAGTAAGGGGAAGTATCGGGATGCAGACCTGGTTTCTTATCTCAGGGTGACCGATGCATCAACCTTCCCGCCTTGATCGATGGCAGAATCCTTGAAAAGACTCTCTTTGGCACCGACTCATCCAACCACCGCCTTCCTGAGACAGGAGGTCGGAAGGGAAGGACCTGCCCAGGGTCACAGAGCCATCTGGACCCCCAGCCCTGGCCCCAGGGGCCATTTCCCCTCTGGCCACGCCTCTGCTCCCCCAGTTCTGGTGAGAGTGTTACAGGATGTTGGGAGGCGGGTAGAGCGGACAGCCGGCCTGTGCGGCCTGTGTGCAGCTTGGCCTCTGCAGGGCCCAGCCTCGCCCGCCCCCCTCGGTGCTGACTGACTGGCTAATTAGGGGTGGCTGGCCTGAGTGTCGTGGGGTCAGCAGAGCATGAACTGGAAAAACCTGTGGCCAGCAGGCAGCAGCTCCATGGGGCCATCAGCCCCCAGGGGGCAAGGGTGCGGGCTCTCTTGAGTGACACGGTTGGGCAGAGTGGAGGGTGGGGCGGGGGGGGGGGTGTGTGCAGCGCCGCGTGGGGGGCACCGCAGAGGCAGGAGGGCCGGCTCCTGAGAGATATGGGGTGAGTCACTTCTCTGGGCCTTGGTTTCTCGGTTTCCTCGCCCATAAGACGAGGGCGCATACAGCCAGCAGCCAAGGAAAGTAAGCCAAGAAAATGCTATAAACCCAGGCCTGGTCCCAGAATCGGGTGTTGGTAGGTGTTCCACTGTCACCAATGCTGACTGGGCGGCTGGGTCCCTCCTGAAGCCAACCCAGGACCCCCCGGGCTGGGCTCCAGCTCTCCCACCCTCCCCAACCCCACCAGGGCATCCTGCCCTCCAGCTGGCCTTCTTGGATCCCCCAGGCCCAGCTGCCCGAGCACACTCCTTCCCGAACGAACGTCAGACAAGCAGCCCACCCCACCCCCAAACCAGCCGCCCTGGGTGTGGGGCTGAGCCAGGGAATGGAGACACATTCCCTCAGGGACAAAGAGATTTTTCTCTTCCCAGGATGGATTTCGTCCTGCCGGACCCCCACCCCCACCCCATCTCCCACGGTGGCGGGGGGGGGGGGAGATACAAAGGGAAACCCCCCCAGGGACAGAAATCCTAAACTTCAAACAGGGCCGAGGCCCAGCCTGGCCAGCCTGCGAGGCTGGGGACAGGGGATCAGGGCGGCCTGCCTGGGGCGGCTGTGGAACACAAACCCAGACAAATGGGTCCTGAGGCTCTAATCTGTGCCACCGGCCCCCCCACCCCCCAACCCCATTGCAGCAGAAGCAGCCTGAGAGCTGGTAGGCACAGGCTGGGCCCTCCCACAAGTGTCTCATCTGCCTAATTGCTTCTTTATTGTCTTACAATCACACACTCTCTCCATGCTGCCCTGAAATATTTCCTTCCCCTATTCATCCCAGTGGCAATTAGAAAAAGAGTGTGGTGGGTGGGGGGGGGTCTCGAAACGCAGCAGCAGCAGCAGCAGCGTGGAGTAGGCAGGCGGAGGGGGGGCTGGGGGGAGGGTCGGCCCCAGGCCCACACCCGGCCCCCGTGAAATTTCAAATTAGGCTACAATCACATCAGACAGCATCGGCACGGAGTCGCTACCACCAAAGACGGGTAGCCCCGTCCACAGGAGACTGCGGGGGTAGGGGGCTTACCTTGGGGTTCTCCAGGATTCCAGCCTCGTAGCTGTAAGGGGGGAAGAGGAAGACAGGGGATCAGGTGGGGAGGGGCAGGGAGACACCCTCCCCAACATAAGCTTGGTCTGCCCTTCTTTTTCTGGCAGAGCAACTGCAGCTAACCCCGCCCGGAACATTCTGGGGCTCCCACAGTTGGCTGTGGGCGCTGCAGGTTGCAAGAAGGAGCCCCGGGGCTTCCCATCTGGGGGGGGGGGTGTGTGTGTGTGGCTTCATACATGCTGTTCTCTCTGCTTTAAACACACTCTTCCCCTCGCACTTTGGACAGTCAGTCCCTTCTCATCCTTGAAGCTTTCATCTCAAACGTCACTTCCTTCGGGAAGCCCTCCCTGATACCCCAGCCAAGGGCAGGTGCCTATTACCTACCCCCTGACACCACCCCCCGCCCCACCCCAGCCCTGCAGGGAGTGGGCAGCAGCAGCGGGGAGCGCTGGGTGAGGGGCAGGCAGGGACCACTACCAAAGCTACAGGTGCCCTGGGGAGGCAGGTGCTCCCGAGTGTGGGGCAGCGCAGCGCACAGGTGGGACGTCTCACTTACCTGATGTGCATGAGGTTCTCGTCCATGCTCCATGGGTTCTTGGGGGTGACCGGGATGGGGATTCCGTGTTGCTGCGGATGAGAAGTGACACGGGGCCAGCGTGAGGCAGCTTGAAGGTGGCCTGAGGGCCACGCCCAGCTGTCTTGGTTTTCTTACAAGGCTGTGGACATTCCCCAAACTCTGGTCCTCATGCAGTCGAGACCGGCACCCCTCCATCTCCTTCCCCTCCCCACACCCCTGGCTGCCTGGGGAATGAGCAAGGGCCCCATTACTGGACACGCTCGTGCAGAAACTACGAGGCTCTGTGTCTAAGATATCATGGAGTGGACACTGACCTTGGAGGTTCCTTCCAGAAGATTCTCTGAGTCTATACTTCATGGGCCCTGAAGCACTAGAGTGTGCCAGGCAGTGTCCCAGAGGCTTCCCACTTGCTGACCCCGCCCCTCTGCGACCCCATGAGCTGGGGGGTGGGAAGGGCCCAAACTTCCACCGTAGATCTCAACCGAGGCGCGCGTCCGCGTGGTACTCAGTGTCGCCTGGGGAAAGGGCTTCTAGCTCCTGGCACCTGTTTACGGTACCCGCCTGGCATGTTCTGGAGCCACTCCTGTCCCCCTGCCTTGCACAATCACCATGCACATGACTCTGCAACCCTTTAAGGAACATCCCAGCTACATCCCCTACCAGCTCTAGCCTCCCCTAGTGGTTCCAATTACGCCTTGCTTCCCAAATGGTTCAATCCATTGTTCAAGGAGAAAACTCATCCCAACCTTGACTCTGGGTCTGAAGGGTGTTGGTGATCGCTCCGAAGGCCCACCTCACTCAGCCTTTGGGATTAAGGACAAGGCTGACCCCTTAGCCACCCTGAGCTGTCCTGGCTTGACACCTGGTTGGATTCCAACATGCACATTACATTCTGCTTTCCCCTCCCCTCACTCATGGGGCACAGAGGCAGCTAAGTGGCCCTGCCAGGCCTCTGTAAAGCAGTGAGACCGGACGCTTTGCTTCCCAAGACCCTTTCAGCACCTTGGCCCCCCTCCCAACCCGTGGTCCTAGAACCTGGCCAGCCCTGGTCCCTGTAGCCCCCACCAGCATCACCCCGTCTCTCCTGACGGGGCCACCCATGATCTGCCCTCAGTCCCGCTACAGGAGGACTCCAGCCTCCTCCAGGTTTCCTTCGTCACCACCTTAAGATTTCAAAATAAATGAAGCTAAAACCCTCCAGATGCGTTTTTTTGTTTGTTTTTTGTTTTTTTTTTAAGCTTTACCTGGGGAATTGCTTTAAAAGACAGTCCAAGTCTATTCTGGGACTTGTGTACTCTTCAATTTAAACCACATGGGCAAACAGGGACACCTCATTTAGAGGCTGCTCAATATCGGGGGGGGCACTCATCCCCCCAGAGTTGCGACCAGGACTTTGGGCGAGAGCTGGAGCCCCAGGGCTGGGGGCCCAGAGAGCCGGCAGATGGGTTCCCCGCAGCCTTTGTTTTGGTGGGGGGGCTTGGAAACACTGTCGCCTTCCTTCCCACTGGGCCTCCATGGTCGCGGTGGGAGCAAGGAGAGGAGGAAAGGAGGGAAGGTGGGAGGGACAGGACGGGCGGCTCTCCCCGCGGCACGAGACACACACGTATGCCAGAAATGGTCCCTTGACCAAAGAGATTTTTGTCCCCGCCTGCACCACCCCCATCAAGAAACTCTTACTGCAATTGAGGACAGAAAACAAAACCACCTTCCCACAAGTACACAGGCAACGGCCCTGCTTCCCAGCCCCCTCCCTCGTACGCTGGCCTTTTAAAAGAAATTAATTACGGTGACGATGCTTACGACAGGATGATGAGCGGGGGAGGAGTGGAGTGAATGTGTGTGTGTGGCTCTCCTACCGCACCTTTTGGCCTTGGCAACTCGCGGGTCTTGAAAGCAGGGGGTTTTCAAAGTGCCATTGATTTCTGTCTTGGCTGAATCAGCTGTCTGATTCTCGGTTTTGGACAAAGCCCGGTCGCTGCTCAGTCATTCTGGTCATTTCGTGGGTGCGGAGACGCGGCCTCCCTCCCCGAGTGTGCTCAGGTTGCCCCGAGCTCAACGCCATACCAGCCGCCCAGGGAGGCTCCGAGGCCTGGGACCCCCCCGCACACCCCCGCCAGGGCCCCTCTCCTCACCGTGCTTTCCTGTTTCAAGATTACTGGGGACGGAAGCTCCGTGAAGGGACCTCTCCCCCAAAATCTGGGAAGGAGGGCCCACAACACGCCTGAAATTCATCTTTGCTGGGACAAAACCAGGAGTCGCTTTTGTTTGGGGCTTAACGGAAACGAAGGGCAAGCCTCGGGTCACCCTGGCCCTCTCCTGAACCAGGATGGAGACGGGGCGGGGGTTCCAATTCATTATTCTTAAAGATGAACCGGGCTCCATATTCTGTCTCAAGGAGACGAAGGGGGGTGGGAAGCCTCATCCACCCCGGTTCTCTTAATAGCTCTGCGATTTGACAATTTGTTTGGCAACATATGGGCTTGCTCTTGTAAACTCCCCTCTTAATAATAAAACAACAGATGGTACAGGAGATCTTTCCTCCAAGCCCTCCAGGTCTTAATGGGATGCTGGCGGCCGGGGCCGGGCTGGGTCCCCGCCGCGTCCCCTGCCACGCGGCACCTTGGCTGCTGCAGGGGCTCACAGCCAGCCCCGGTGACTGCTATTTAAAACCCGAGCAATTTTCTGGTGTGTGCACCGCGTTGCTTTTCCCCCGTCTGATTGATTGAGGCTGTTTGTCAAGGACTGCCATGGAGTCGCTAAAAAGAAAGGGACCCCGGGGAGCGGCTAAGGACCTTTGATGCAAAACTTCTAATATGTTTTATTGCAACTTGTACTTCAAAAGGGCTGGCTCGACAAAAGCCTTTGTCTGCCAGGGCCCCTCGGAGCGCCTACCTGTCCCCGGCAGAGAGCAGGGGACAATGAGCAGCCCGGTAATTGCCGGCGCACCTCCCTCACACCTCCCACAGGGGCAGCGGGAGAAGGGGAGGCAGAACTGAGGACACTCCGAGGAGATGCCCAGCCCAGGCAGTGACCGCACCTCTGCAGGGGCTGGCCCTCTGGAGCCAGGTGGACCAGGCGGCGGCGGGCGGGGTCAGCTGGGGCAGAGATTCAGTATCCCCACCCCCCCACCTCCTACCATCCCCCGGAATGGGGATCGGCCCCAGCCTGGTGTGACTGGTCCAGTCAGCCCCTCAAGAGCGTTATGCCCCTGGGGGCAGCAGGCAAGGGCTGGGGGTGTTTGGGGAGACGCAGCCATACCTTTGCATACTCCATCAGATCATTGCGGCCCTGGAACCGGTTGTAGAACTCGGGCATCCTCCAGGGGGCGATGACCTGGGTGCGGGGCAAGGGGTCAGGTGGTGGGAGAGCCCGGATGTTGGCTTCTGTGGGCCCTTGCCTGGCAGAGCCGGCCTCTGTGCTAAGGGGCCAGGGACACCCATTGCTCACCTGGGGTCTCCAGCGAGGAGACCCATGTGGGCCGGGCAGAGGTGCCCCACTAGGGAGGGGAAGGACAGGACCGGCTACTCTGGGGGTGGTCCGGGCTCTGTGGCAGGAAGGCCCTGCGTCCCCTAGTTGGGTCCCTGTCCTTCTGGGCTTCCGTCTCTCTGAGACTTGGGGCTCGACCTTGCCAGGCCTCATGTTTCTTGCTGGCAGAGCTAGTACACCCACTCCCATGGCCTGGGAACTCAGGGGGGATGCACGGGGCTGCAGACGCCCCTGCTCCGGGACAGCGGAGGCGGGGGGGGGGAGCGGACAACAGACGGTGCTCTCTACACATTCCTCTTGCTTTCTCTCCTTCTGCTCCCCAGAGCCGCTCGGGGTGGGGAAGGAGGGGAGTGGGATCCTGACTGGGGGCACTGAGCTCATTTTGGCGCAGGGGCTCCATCGGCCTGGAGGTGGAAAGGCAGGTCCCCAAGAAGAACCCCCACCCAGCCCTGGAGCCAGCCGGGCCCCTGCCTCTGCTGGTGAGCTGTCCTGGGCACACCCCCCACCCATGCCTTAGAATGAGCAGCCGCCTTGAGCAGACCCGGCCCTGGGAGCTCCCAGAGACCAGCTGTGGCCCTCCGCCTCCCGCCCCCCACCCCCCCGGCTTGCCCTCTATGGACAAAGATTCAGAAACAGGACACCTGGCCCCCCAAGCTACTGTGGGAACCTAGAGAGGGGGGGTCAGGAGAAAGCCCCCGTGACCACCCGTCTGCAGGGAGCCAGCTCGCAGCCACCTCCGAGGACTTCTCAGCTGCCCAGTGTTTGGGGGAAGGGATCACTGCAGCGCCTTAGCTCCAGGCCACTCCCAGCCAGCAAGACCCTGCGGCTGGTTAAAGGGACAGGGAAAGATGTTCCACTTAAAAAAGCATGAAAGAAAGAAAAGAGAAAAAAAGGGAACCCCCCTCCTCCCCGAGGGCCCTGTCAGAGCTTAGGAGAAGGCAAATCTTTTGCAGCCTGAGGTCCAAGTGACCTCTGAGGAGCTTAGACCTAGGCCAGTGTGGTCCAGTCCAGTGGCACAAGCCACCCATGGCCCCTGGGGCCAGCAATGTGGCCGGTGCCACCCGAGACGGGCTGCCACGGATCTCAAAGACTGTGGACAGGGGTGGAACGCAGCTCATGAGGGATGTTTTCGTCTCCGTGACAGGCTGAATGAGACGGGTACACAGGGTTCCGTAAAATATAGTATTAAAATGATGTCACCTGTTGCTTTTTATCTTTTTTTTAATTTTCTTTTTGGTTTGTTTGTTTTAACGGGGCCACTAGAAAAATCTAAATCACCCGTAAGGCTCACATGGGTTACACACTGCGGCTCTGAATGCCTGGAGCCTGGCCCAGGGCCTGCACTGAGTAGGTGCCTGGTGCATACCGAATGAAGGAAGGAAGGAAGGAGTGGATGGACAGACAGAGGGACGCAGGCCCAGGGCCAAGGTCAGACTGGAGTGGGCAGGGGTGGTTGATTCCCCCTGATCCTGGTGATTCCTACCCAGGAAAGGGCTTTAGGCTGCTGGGGCTCAGACAGACAGACAGAGCTAGGGCCTTAGCTGGGTGACCCCGACCGGGGTTGAGTGGGCTATGAGCACCCCTGAAATAGGGCAGCAATGTCACAGCCTGCACCCAAGAAGCTAAATCCGGGAACACCGAGGACACTGGCCAGAAGGCGGCCACATCTTTCTGTCCCAAGCTCCCATCTCTCCAGGCCCCTGGGTGGTACCTCTGGGAGGGGCTGATGGTCAGAGAGAGTGCTGGACCCCCGTGTCGGGCATGAGCCCATGGTTTCTCCACAGCAAGACGGGCACCACCCACCCGGAGGGTCAGGTGCCCTCTGTCCCTGTCTGTGGAAACTCCCAGAACTCCATACCCTGCCCTCCCCCCACCGAGGCACCTTAGCTCCCAGCACCCACCCCGAGGGGAGGGCAGCATCTTACCTTAATCTGAGGGGCCAGTGAGTAGCAGGTGAGCTCAAACCGGACCTGGTCATTTCCCTGGAACACGGAGCAGGGGGTGGTCAGGAGCCGTAGCACAGGGGCGGGGGCAGGGGTCTGGGGGTCCGCGAGGCAGGGGCTGCCCCTCACGACTGCTGACCACTGGCCGGGGGCCTGCTCAGGGCAGGTCCACTGCATGGTCCTCCTCTCACCCCCAACCTCGAAACCCTCCACGGTGCGTACTACTTTTTGAAAAATGACGGTTGGTCTTAGAGAGGAAAGCCCAGCTCCTGTCCTCCAGGCAGAGTCAGGACGGGAACACAGGGCTCCCTGGGCGCTCGGGTGTGCGGGACAGGATGCTTGTGGGCCTGGCTCATGGGCTCGGCGGTGACTGCCGCGACTTCTGTGCACGTCGTGCTATGTGACATGTGTGTGTATATGGGGGGGCAGATGTATGCGGGGGTATGTTGGCAGGACGGGGACGCAGGCGTTTGGGGATATGGCAGGGCACCCACACGTACCATCGTGTATGTACTCACTTCAGGGGGCGTGTGTGTGCCTGAGGCTGGGGGTCTGGCCCCACAGAGATCCCGGTCCTTCCCCAGGCAACCCCCAGCTGCCCACACCTCGGCCTCTTCCTCAAGTTTTCCTCCCCGCCTGGCCTCATCCACCCCAATCCAGAGACTGAGTCCGGGGCTCGGGCTCCGTGGTGCTTGCACTCCTCATATCCATAAAATATGGGAAGCCTGTTGCCTCGGCGAGCCTCAGTTTCCCCATCTACAATCGCTGCCACTTGGCAGGGAATGAGTGGAACCAGAGGGCCACTGAGGGCCCTTTATCCTCGGCTCTGCTCTGCACAGACGGGAAGCTGAGGTCCCAGCAGAAGGGACTAGTTTAAGGGCCCCCAGCCTCCACCCCAAGGGCCGCCCGGCCTCTCCGCGCCCATGGCCTCGGCTGCAGAAGGAAGCCTCGTGTGACCCCCTCCCTGGCGCGCAGACGCGAGGGCTGCCGGCGTCCTGCCTGCTTCCCATCAGCTCGGCACCCGGAGGGGGGACTTAAGCTGTGGAAATAACAGAGGGACCTTTCGCCTACTGTGAAAACTGCACGGGCCCAGCGAGGCGGCGGCGGGAATGACATGTTATTTTCCAGAGTCTTGTCAGGCGGCACGGGAACGCACATCTCAGCCCCTCTCGGCGCAGGAGCCGGGAGCCCAGGGGCTGAGGCTGTCCCCCAACCCCACTGTCCTGTGCCTCTCCCAGGGGGGCGGGTGGAGCTGCACCAAACCCGCCACCCCACTCGCCCACCCACCCAGCCCTGGCGTGAGCACCCGCTAGGCGCTCGCTGTCACTGGGGATAGAGCCACGTGGGGCCAGTGGGGTATTCACCCCGGCTTGCCCATGACAAGAGTGAGGTTCAGAGGAGTGATGTCACCTGCCTGGGGTCGCACAGCCAACAGACATTTCTATCCTAAGACCTCACCTTCAGGTGACCGGTCTGAGCTCCAGACTTAAACTCATTGAGTCCTTACAGCTGACAGCGGTCCCCCAGAAGCAGGTTCTATTATTATCCCCGCCTCACAGGCGGGGAAACTGAGGCACAGCCAGGGACGTGTGCCCAAGGACCCCATGGCCAGCCCAGCTCCTGCAGCAATGGCAGCTCTAACCAAAGGCAGATCCACGTCAGACTTAGAAAGCACCGGGTGCTACATCTCCTGGTGACTTCTCCCCCCACGGCTTCATGTTCCCCTAGTACAATGGCAGCTTGTGCTTCCCTGGACAGGCCTGCTGGGCGGCTGTCTGCCCATTCAGACCCACATGGGGACACCCATCTGTTCCAGAGTCAGAGACCCTCCCAGAAGCCAAACAGCCTCCCTGGGTTCAGACTCTGTCCCAGATGAAGAGCCAAGTTGGGTCCCGTCCCTCCTCCCCTCGAGCCCCAGGACCCTGTGCGCCAGGGCAGCTCCTGGCTGCTCCCCCGGGGGCAGGAGAGTGGGGTAGGGCCCCCTCCACACCATGTGTGTCCACGTGCTGATACACGTACAGGCGTATGTAAGTGTGGGTGCAGCGCCCACGGGGGCCGGACGGGCTGGGGGTGGGGGGTCCGCCCATCTGTTCCTGGGCTAACCATACAGATGGCGCCTTTTACAAAACTGCTCCCTGTACCCCTGCCCGAGTCTGGCTCATATTTCTAGGCCCTTCTTCCAAAACTGGGGGGAGGAGGCCCTGGAAGGGCTACCCCAGCTTCTGTGTGGCTCTCGACGAGGGAGGGAACAGGGCGGGGCACGGAGGGAGACCCCAGCTTGAGCTCTGCCGCAGGCGCTGCCTGGCTGGGCCCTGGGAGGGACGCTGCCTCCCACCTCCAGGCCTTTGCAAGGGCTGTTCCTGTGGCCTGGGGTGCCCTTCCCCCTTGGTGTCACTGGCTAACTCTGTTCCCCCTGCTGGGTTAGGGCTCCTAAGTTCCTGGGCGCCTCCCGGAGCCCATGCATGGAGGAGGGCCAGTGCTGGCTAAATCCTCGGGGAGTGAATGAACACACGTGAATGAGACTTCTGGGAGGTTGGACGGAGGCTCCCGGGGCCCTGGTTTCCTCCATCAGTGACTCGGGAGCTGGGAGAGGTTAGGGGCTGAGTTTCCACAAGGCCACGGCCTCAGAACTGGCCACGCTGGAATCTTCTCCATCTGCCGGGGGGGCCCCTGCCGTCTGCTAACACTCCAGCTTTCTCTGCACTGTGACCTCCTTGCCAAAACCCGCCAAGTGTCCTCTGGTATCTCTCTGGGCTTGCCGGCCTGACCCCCCGGCCTCCATTCTTCCACCCGGGGCCACAAGCCTCCCGCACTTGCTCCAGAAGCCCACCTCCCGGATTGTAAATCACAGATGCTGGCCCCCAGCCACCAGGCCATAAGCCACGGCAGGCCACCGGCTCCTCTCCCTGCTACCTTCCTGCAGCAAACCTGGCATTTCTCTGGACCCCACCCTGGGCCTGCCTGGTTCTCCCTATTCGCACCCCTCAGTTCTAGGAAATTGTCTCCAGAGACTTGGTGGGGGGTGGCTTCCCCAGTTTCTGTAAATAGGGGAAACTAAGGCACGGCAGTATGTCTTGCCCATCTCCTGGAGATGGAGATCCAGGGTAGCACTCCCCTCCCACGGCCTTCCAGCCTCTAGTCTTGGAGGCCAAAGAACGTCTGGAGGGGGTGTTCTTTTCGGAACCCGAGTCCTGCGGACCCAGGTAGGGACCCTAGGATCCTGGGGGGGGGGGGGGTGGCCTTCCCAGTGGCTTTTCTCCAGAGTCAGCAACCCAAGGCCTCAAAGCCAAGCCTCTGGTGCCCTCCTGTGGTTGAACTGAAAAGCGCACACAGCAGCAGGTGGCTACTGGCAGCTTCAGGGAGGCTAGGGTAGGGGGTGTGTGTCTCCCCAGACCCTTGAATCTCCCAAACCAGGGCCAGACCTGCCACATGCACACATTCACTCCCCCAGCCCTGAAGGCCGCCCATTCTCAGTCCTGGGGCTACCACTGGAGGGATCCTCTCCGGGCACGAGCCCTTCCAGAATCCTGATCTGGCCTCTGCTTAAACATCTCCAGGAACAGGGAGCTCACTGCTCAGCCCATTTCAATACGGGCAAATGAGATGGCTGGGAAACTTCTTTATTCCGCACTGACTTCTGTTCTCACTGACCTTCCTCTGCCCGCAGGACCCCCCCCAGTACAGACCTGACCATCAGATGAGTAGGGCAGTCCCCTCCAGTCCCGAGCGAACCGAGCAGTCCCTGCACGCCAGCCCTGTGCCGAGCACTTTTGCAATTATCCTGCTCATTGCTCCCAAACCGCCCCAAGAGCTAGTTCCACTTTGCTCCCATTTTACACACAAGGAAATGAAGACTCACGGGGATGAAGTCACACAGCCCAAAATTAGGGGACCCAGGATCTGAACACAACTGCATGGGCCCTAAGCCCTGAGTCCTGGACCTCTGGGCTCCCCTCCACACTGCCCTACAGCCCTCAAGTGGAAGGCGACACGCACATCCCTGTCCAAGCAGCCCCGCTCTGGCCTCCTGCTCCAAAGGTGCTCACGACTAGGCTGTCGCTGAGCGCTAAGGCCACGGGTCTGGGTGAGAAACCTGCCAGTTCCCTTCTCCCACAGAAGCCCGCCATTTGAGTCCAGAACAATCCCAAACATACCACTGGGGGAGTCACTGGGGGCCCCCCATCTGGCCTGGGGCTCCCCTGTTCTCCAAATCGCAGGCCCTCAACATGAAGCCAGCCCCGATGGAGCTGGCTCCGTGCTCCCAGGGAGGCCGTAGTTCAAGGCTCCTGGCTCCAAGAATTTGCACAGACAGATCCCTCTGCTGGGCACACCCTTCTCATCCCGCAAGGCCAATGTCTATAATCAGCCCGCCCTCCCCGGCCCACTGCTCCCGCAGCCACCTTATCACGCATCCCCTCTCCTCTCCCTGACCCTGGTTTGCAAGGCTACCCTCCAGTCACATGTCCTCAGTCCTAATTGAGGCTGCAAGTGTCTTTACATCCCAGTGAGCCAGAGCCTGGGTCAGGTTAGCACGAGGGGGCCGGTAGTGTAGTGAGCTCCCCGTCCCTGGGAGGTGTGCAGTCTACTGATGGTGGGGTTGTTAGGGAGCCAAGTCCTGGACCGGGCTATTGGCTTGGTGTCCAGTGATGTTGAGAGCCCTAGACTACAGTCTTCCTAACATTGCCCAAGAGTTGCCAACACCGGACTCTTGTTTCTGGAGCACGGCCCCCTGTGGGATGGGGCGCTGAGGGCTCTCCTGCCTGGTGCCCCACAGGGCTCTGTCTCAGTCTGCACTGTCCGTGCGGGGCCCGGAAGTCGGGGGTGCGCCACGGGTGAGTTGTGTCCCCCCGCCCAGAAGAGAAGTTGAAGCCTCAGCTCCCAGGACCCGAGGATGTGGCCTTATTTGGAAATAGGGTCTTTACAGAGGTGATGGAGTTAGGTTGAGGTCACTAGGATGGGCGCTAATCCCCATATGACTGGGGTTCTTATGAAAAGGGAGAAATTTGGACACAGAACCACACACGCCCACAGGGCGGAGGAAGGACAATGCTCGGGGAGAAGACAGCCGTGTGCCTGGAGAACATCAGTGTTGTGTCTACAAGGGCGCAGCCGTTGCTATAGAAGTCCGGAGAGGCCTGGAATGACACTTTCCTAGCCCCCTCAGCGGGAGGGCGGCCCTGCCCACACCCAGGCCCCAGAACCGAGAAAGACAATCCATTTCTGTGGCTGGAGGCGCCCAGGGTGCGGAGCTGGGGTGGAGCCCTCAGGGCAAATTAAGACGGGGATGCCCCCTGCCCCTCCCACCCCACCCCCATTTTGCACATGAAGAATCCGAGGCTGGGGGAGGGGAAAGGCCTCCCCAAGGGCCACACAGCTGGGATCACCCCCTCTTTGCTAACACGGGGTTCCGACTTTTTCCACTACCATCGTGCATGTGTGACCTGCGCAGGTGGGGGACGTCCCTGAGCCTCCGTGTGGAGTCTGCAAACCGCTCCCACTGTTGGCAGAGCCTGCTCACGGAACCCACAGCTCACAGCCGCTTCCACTCCCAATACCCACCCCTACGGATCCTGGTCCTCCTGCTCAGACCCTACCGGCCGTCTGTCACTGCACGCCTACCTCTCCTGGGGGGTGAGTGGGGAGTAAAGCGTACGACTGCTCAAGGGCCGTTGGCCGCCCTGGCTGCCCGAGTCCCGTTGGCAGGTTCACCCTGCCCCTCCTCCCCCGCGTCCCCTGCCTCACCTTTCCTGTGGCGCCGTGAGACACATACTTGGCTCCCTCCCGCTGGGCGATCTCCACTTGTTTGCGGGCGATGCAGGGCCTGGCGAGCGAGGTGCCCAGGAGGTAGCGGTCCTCGTACAGTGCGCTGGACTGGATGGCGGGCCAGATGAACTCCTCCACAAACTCCTTGCTGACGTCCTCGATGAACACCTGTGGGGAGAGCAGCCCATGGGAGGAAGGCTTGGCAAGGATGAAGCCCAACCAGAAGACAGAGCCCCAGGGGCCTCCCTAATGCCTGGCAAGAGATACCTCCATTATTCCTTCTGTATCTGTAGTAGACATCATCAATCAATCCTGGCATACAGTGCTATTACTCCCCTCCTGCACTCATGGCAGACATCGCTAATCAATCCTAATTTCTATCTAGCTGAAACTGGATGTGGGTCTCTTTTTTTTTTTTTAATTTTATTTATTTATTTGACAGAGAGAAAGAGAGACAGTGAGAGAGGGAATACAAATGGGGAATGGGAGAGTTGTCAAAACAGGTGGGCTGGGGGAAAGGGCTTCTGGTGTCTCATGGGTGAAGGCCAGGATGCTACTAAACATCCACGTTGCTCAGGACAGCTGGCCACACACGCCAATAGTGCCAAGATCGAGAAGCCCTAATCTAGAGGAATGGTTCTCAAAACACAGACCTTGGACGTCTCAAGACCCTTTCAGGGGAGACGGAGCAAAACGACTTTTTAGAGTGATCCTAAGGGGTTATTTGCCTTTCCCACCAGGTTGACATTCACCCCAAATTTGCAAAAGCAACGATGGCCACTCAAAACACAAATCAGGGCAGAGACGTGGTCGCTGCATTCCCAAGGCCTTCCCTCCACAGCGAAGATTTCACTTGAGAAGTGTCTCGAATCCATAGAAAAGATGACTTTTGTCGAATCTCGAGCACAGAAGGTGAAATACACACAGCACTTCTGTCGCATTCCAAAGCAAGTTACAAGCTCAACTAGCCACTTTTTTTTTTTTCACAGAACATTGTTTTTACTGGAAAGAATGATAGACAAATTATGGTCTTTCAGACTTGAGCGTCTGGCCAACAGTTTCACAAAAATGAAGAAAACTGAGTATTCATTGCCAATGATAAAATTCGGGCTTTCCGGTTAAAATTAGAATTATGGACAACTTGCATCTGACAGCTTCCTCATATTTCTGAGTAGTGGCGAGACTGACGAATGTGATATTTTGATATTTTATCATGAAACATACCAAAATTTGGGAGAGCTGCCTAACTCAATGAGATAATAGTTTTCTAAAGGACCAATGCATGATGTCGCACCATCTTGCATAGTGAAAAAAAAATCCATCCGCAGGGCAAGATGGACCAGTGGATTTTAATGCAAGAAAAATTCATTGTGGAGTTTCAGTTTCCCTGTTGCACTGATCTTTAAGAAACTACCCCTTGTTGACTTTTGACACGGTACCCAAGGATATCCCCAACTCTCTGAAAAGGATTTTAAAATATTCCTCTCTTGGCATGCCAGAGTGGCTCAGTCAGCTGAGTGTCTGACTTTTGGTTTCGACTCAGATCATGAGATCAGGGTTCTGGGATTGAGCCCCACGTTGGGCTCTGTGCTCAGTGAGGAGTCTGCTTGGGATTCTCTCTCTCCCTCTTCCCCTCCCCCCTACTCACACACCCGTGCTCCCTCTCTTGAAAAATCTTTAAAAAAATAAAATACTCTCTCTCTTCCAGTGTTACATTCATGAAGCCATATTTTTTCCTGACGCAAACCAAAACAACACATCACAAAATGAATGGCAATAGGGCTAGGGGAATCCACCTGTCTTCTGTGAAACCAGACGTTAAAGGGTTTATGAAAATGTAACACAATGCTACTTCTATCAAAAACTCTTGTTTTGGAAACAGTTACTTTTCTGAGGTAAAAATGTCACTTACATTAACTTATAAGGTGTTTAATATTATTCTTTTTAAAATGGGTTAATATTGGGGCACCTGGGTGGCTCAGTGGGTTAAAGCCTCTGCCTTCAGCTCAAGTCATGGTCTCAGGGTCCTGGGATCGAGCCCCACATCAGGCTCTCTGCTCAGCGGGGAGCCTGCTTCCCCCCTCTCTCTGCCTGCCACTCTGCCTACTTGTGATCTCTCTCTCTGTAAAATAAACAGATAAAATCTTAAAAAAAAAAAAAAAGTATATGGGAGCCCCTGAGGGCACAAGGTTAAGGATTACTGACCTAGGGTAATGTACGAAGGCCAAATCTTTACACGAAAACCCAGCTCATGTGAAAGCGCAGCTTATTTTTAACACTCACGCATTCTTCCTGCACTTTCTGGGCTCCTGCTCAGACAACTCTTCTCTCTGAGACTCAGGGGACTCTTGACCAAGGAGGGATATCCAGTGTTAGGTGCATGGCCAGTGATGGGATGTGGGACTCATTCATTCATTTTAAGGTACTAATTGAGCTCCTACTATGTGCCAGTCTTCTTTTCAGGTTCCAAGAACCCCACAGAAGTGCCCTACAGAGGGAACCAGTTCTGGCCAAGCAGGTGGGCTGAGAGCCTTTCACACCACTCCTGTTAAGTCCCCTGTGAGGGTGCCAGGGACGTCCACATGGGAGCAGCTCAGACTTTATACTGTGAGCCTATATGGTGAACCACGTTGGCTCTGTTCACCATCTGGGCTCTGCACCCAGCAGAGGGCCCGCCCGCCCCATGATTAGATGCTCAGTCAATGCACTGAACTCAACTAGAACTTCCTGATTCTGCGGAATGGATGGAAGGATGGACAGAGATAAAAGAGGAATGGGCAGGTAGGTGGATGAAGGATGGGTGAAAGAATGGCTGATAGATGAATGGATGGACAGCTGATGGTTGGATGGATGGATGGATGTGTGGATGGATGGATGTATGGTTGGATGGATGTGCGGATGGATGGATGCATGGATGTATGGATGTATGGATGGATGATGGGTGGATGGATGGAAGGATGGGTGGATGACGGTTGGGTGGATGGATGGATGGATGGATGGTTGGATGGTTGGATGGATGGATGGATGGATGATGGTTGGGTGGATGGATGGAAGGATGGGTGGATGACGGTTGGGTGGATGGATGGATGGATGGTTGGATTGTTGGATGGATGGATGGATGGATGTATGGGTGGATGATGGTTGGGTGGATGGATGGAAGGATGGATGGATGAAGGTTGGGTGGATGGATGGATGAATGAGTGGATGAGGGATAACAGGGATGGGCAGGTGGATGAACGGATGTGGAATAGGAAATATGTGAGCAGGTGGGAAAAGGAGGTGGTGGGGCAGAGAACAGTGACTAGGGAAGGCAGGGAGATGATGGCTCCCACATGCCTAAAACCAGAAGGAATCGATCTCATACTCTTGGAAGCAAGAGGACCAACAGGAAGGGATGCCGACGACAAGGAACTCTGGGACAGCGTTGCCATTGCTGCCCCCACATGTCAGAACCCCACTCCCAGCCCTGAGTCCTGCCTCCACTTGGTACCTTTTTGGCCCCGAGCTTCAGTGCCTTCTTCCTGGCTTCTTCAAAGTCTTCCTTCTGGCCGATGTTGGCCTGAGAAGCAGAAGCAGAGAGGTGTCATCAGCCCAGCGGCATAAAGAAGAGTGGGGGGAGAACTGCAGCCCCCCTGGGCAAGTGTTGTCTACAGCACCCCTCAAACTGAGGTACTTCCTATTCGAGGGGCCAAGGTCACAGTAAGAAGGAGAAAGGCACAGAGCAGGGTCCGGAGAAGCTGGACTGCTTCCAGGAGCTGACACTTGTCCCTCTCTGGACGTGGTGGGAAGCAGTTCCTGTGGGTCGGAGCGCTAGGTGGCCCTGGCCCTGCACACTATGCTGCCGGGACCCAGAACCCGCTGTCACTGCCTTAAAGGTCTCAGGTTTCCCTTAAGTCCATCTATCTCATCCTGAAAACTCCCCCAAAGCCAGTACCGAGGTTGCTGTGTCAGAAAGTGCGCAACCCCCAGGGGACTTCTGCCGCCAAGCACAGTGACTTGACCATCCCAAGGCATGTGGGAGGCCATCCTTGCTGTTGGAGTCCAACTTCTGTGACAGCCCCCTCTCCAGACACCAGCGTGGTTTCTGCTGGCTGCGCTCAGGTTTCGACCCTGCATTCTGCTCACCAGACTCTGGAATCTTTCCAGAACCCAGGTGCATGTGCTTTCTGAGGTCACTCAGCTTTTAAATCTGTTTCGCAGTAGCCGGGCTTCCGGACCACCCCACTGTGCTGTCGTCGGCAAGACCAACACACCCCGGGGTTCTTGTGTGCTCCCAAAGCGGTGATTCTCACTGGCCAGGCGGCTGGGAGTGAGGCACTTCCCCTCCTGGGCCTCAGTCTCCCCCACCTGAGGGACAAGGGGACTGGGTGCTAGGTGATATTGACTTTAACTGCAAACCAATCATTCCTGGCAAGAGCTGAATTTTTGTCTCTGGAGAGCACCATTTTCCCTTCCTCTGGGAACAAAACCTCTCTTCTGGGCCCTCTTGCCATAGGAAGGGAGGGAAAAAAAATCACGTCTCCTGCTCACTGTTGGGACAGGTCCAGGATCCAAGCCCAGACAATCAGAACCCTTCATGACACAGCCATGGTAATCAATGCGTGGTGGGCAGCAGCTCAGGCAATGAAAATACCCCTGGGCTCTCCCATCAGAGCCTCTGCAGGAGGCTCTCCTTTCCCTGGGAGAGCCAGGCTACAATGACGGGAGCCTTGCCTGCCCTGTGGAGAGGCCAAGAATGAAGCCCAATAGAGGTGGAGACAAATCTGGATATGCACCTGGCTCCAGCCTTGCCTGAAGCTGTCACAGCCCAGATTTCTGTCATGCAAGCCAAAAACTCTTTTGGTTGATTTTGCTTACATTGGTATATGTTAGACTTATAGAATTTGCACTCAAGGGTCCTGAACACATGGAGAATTCAGAAGCGACCTCCAGTCCAGTTCATTAGAAACAGAGCCAGCTTGACCAGGGATGTCTGCTGGACCCAGCACAGGGGAGTGGCATCACACATAACCTGTTATCTGCCTGGGACCTGTCTGCCCCCAGAACTAGGTGGTCTTCAAGGGCACTGCCAGTTCAGCTACTGCAGGGTTCTATAAACTTTGCAGAATTACTGGGGCTGACAAGGGACTTCTGGAAATGGGGAGAGGGTGTGCTTCCCACAGCCTTCAGCAGGCCCATGGCCCCTTGCAGGCAGGCTGGCCAAGCCACACTGCCAAGCTCTTTCCCACCGTTCCCCACGCTGGTCGCCCACAGAGAGCTGGCCTCCCCCGTGCTCTGCGGGGCATTCCAGACCTCCATGGATGTCCGTTTTACGGAGGAAGAAAGGGAGGGAGAACCACAGCTACACGCCTACAGTTCAGGGCAGGCTTAGGGAGGGGTCAGGTGAGTGATGGGGAGCAGGACAAATAGGGAGCAAGACACACCGAGCGCCTCCTTACCAGGTAGGCAATGACATCGTAGCCTTGTTCCTTCAGCCACACGAGAATGCAGGAGGTGTCCAGGCCGCCACTGTAGGCCAGAACCACGGAGCCTTTGCTGGACATCTTGTCTGAGTGGGGAGGGGTTGAGGAAGGACAGTGATGCAGAGCCAACGTGTACGGACCCGTCAGCCCCTGCAGACAGCTCCCCCCCCGCCCCCGCCCTTGGCCTTGGGCAGCCTTGTCCTCCAGCATCCTCCAGCGTCCCCAGCTCTCGCTGGGGGGTTGGGAACAAGGTGTTCACCTGTCATCAAGGCCAGCTGAGGAGCTGTTCCTTCCCAAACCCTCACCTTCTCCACCCCTACCCCTGGGGAACCAACCCTCCCACTGCATGCACAGTCACACACAGGCAAGGTCTGGGGAATACTGACATCAGCTTGGGGCGGACGGGATGGGGGGCCCCTGGCGGGTGGTGGGAAGCACGTCTTGGAGCCACTCCCCCACCAGCTAAAGAAAGTACATGAGGCTGAGCTGTTGGCACCAGGCCAGGATGCTCGGGAGACATGGGTGGGGTCGCTCGGAGAGCACCAGCTGTGGTTCTGAGGGCCTCCCGGAGCGCACCCTGCAACCCCACCATGACCCCATGGAGTAGCTGCTGTCACGGCCCCTGGGGAGACAGAGACTGGGGCTCAGACAGGTGAGCAGCTGGCTCCAGGCCCCAGAGCACGTGCCAGGGCTCTTCCCACATGCAGTGCTGCCTCCCAGCTGCAGGCAGAACGGGATGCTGGGGCGCAGAGCTCCTGCCTCCACACTTCCTCCAAACGGGGGCCCCAGCGAACCCTCCTGCCCTGGGATTTTAGACTCTCTTCAAATGCAAGCACCTCTGGGAGGGAAAACAAGAGACCCTGAGGGACCCGCTGCTCCGAGCCCCAGAGAAGGAAGGAGACAGGTGGAGGGACGGCCTTCCTGGAGATGTAGATCACAGACCTGTCCCTCTGCAGCAGGGACAGGAGTGTCCCACCCTATCCATCTCCTTGGCTACCCCGAGGCATCAAGGGCTCCTGTCTTCTGCTGCTGTTCGTTCTTCCAGAAGCCTCTCCCCAAACCCTTGGGCTATACTGCCTGCCTCCCCAGGCACTCTCCCCAGGGCCCTGAGAGCAGATGCCATTACTATGCCCTTTTGCTAAAGAGGAAATCAAGGGTCACAGAGGTGGAGTCATGAGCTTGACATCAGATGGTCAGCAGGCAGCAGGACCAGATGTGGAAAGAGCCCGTCTGGTCCCAGCGTCCCTGGACACGGCCCAGCCTCCTGCATTACAGGGGGGATGCCTGTGTCTGGTGATGGTGTTGACCCTGGAGTCTGACCAAGGGAAAGGTCCTCATTAGATACTCTTGGGAAAAGCCATGGACATCCCTCCACGGACCCATGGAACCCAGAAGGGGCACCCCACCATGACAATCGCAAAGATGCAGCCTCCCGCATACTGAAAACCTCCCCTGTGCCTGGAGGTCCCGAGATGTGCTGTCCCTGTCACTCAACCCTGTGTAGCAGAGCCTGGACAGAGCCCAACGTGACTAGGACATAGGTCTCCTGTGCAGACACAGCTCGCTGGCCCACTTGCCTGCTGGCCCCAGGGCTCACACACCCTGCAGCCGTTTGGACACAGAAGGAACAGGGGGGTGGAGGTGGGGCTGCTGTTTCTGATGGATGTTCACAACTTTTGCCTCCAGTGGGCATCCGACCACATGCCAGGCCCTGGCCCCTGCCACCTGTTTGCTGGGGACTCAGCAGACCCTGACCCTGGGGCCAGGAAATGGTGCCCATGGCAACTGCAGCCAGGCAACAGGCCATCAGAAATGGAGGGAGGGAGGGAGGGAATGGACCCGGAGGCAGGAAGGACCCGGAAAGCACCTTGGATTGGAGATGTGGGTTCCCGGCTTCTGGAATCTGACTTCGCAGCTCCGTGAACCACTCTGCAAAAGCGAAAACTGTTCAGCTGCCTGGCACAGCAGTCCAGGGGAAGCCAGAGACCTTGAATCTGGCCTCTCCTGCTGCCAGATTCCCCTTGAGCAGCCCTGTTGATCGGGGAGATTTGGGGAGGCCCAGGAGCCACCTGCCCAGCCTCCCAGCCCTGGAAGGTACTGGTGCTCCCAGCCCCGTGTGCTTGTGCCACGGTGCTGGGGGTGGGGGTGGGGGTGGGGGGGTGTATCCTACTGTGTGTCTTTCAAACAGCTCCACTGAGGAAGAACTGAGATACAAGAAATTGCATTTATTGAGAACCTCGGATTTAACACGAAACCATCACCACGATCGACATAAGGAACCTGTCCATCACGGACTGAGCCCTTCCCTTCAAGTCATCTCTGTTTTAGAGACAGGGACCCTGAGGCTCAGGTTAAGGAACTGGGCCGAGGCCTTGCTTGGCGGGTCCTGTGGCAGAACTAGGACTCGAACCCAGAGCAGCTGGGCCCCGCGAGCCCCTGCTGGAAGGTACAAGGCCCAGAGAAAGGAACCACGGGGGCACGTGTGGTTGGTCTGGGAAGCTCCAGGAGGCTCGAACATCCTGGCATGGCTGGGGCGGGGTCAAGAGAGGGCGAGAGGATGCCGGTCCAATATTCACCCCGTTCTTAGAGTCGGATCACCTTTACTTTTCTTATTAGCAGCAAAATGAACAAAAGAATGTTAGCTAATATTTTTTGTCTTCCATTTTAATCTGTGATGTTAACTTCAAAGGTATGAAACAGAGATAGGGAAGGTCACTCGTGTATGTAACATACGATACTTCCATTTACTGTGGATAAATGTTTAAGAATGCCGCACACAAGTGTAGACCTTCAGAACAGGCAGAATGTAAGGCATCAGGCTATTTCTCATAATAGCTTTAAAAGACATTTTGGGGGACACCTGAGTGGCTCTGCTGGTTAAGTGGCCGGCTCTTGATTTCGGCTCAGGTCAGGATCTCCGGGTCATGGGATTGAGCCCTACACTGGGTTCCATGCTCAGTGGGAAGTCTGCTTGAGAGTCTCTCTCCCTCTCCCTCGGACTCTCTTCTCTCTCTTTCTCAAATCAATAAATAAATCTTAAAAAAAAAAAAAATAGAAGTCCCTGACCTGCCGTCTCCGAGAGGCACCCGGAGCCAAGAGGGTGGGCACTGGAGTGAGGGAGAGGAAACCCCACGGAGAGAGACAGACCGCCTGTGTCTGCCCCGCTTCTGCCTGTGAGCCCTGGGCCCACGTCACGTGGGGGTCTAATCGCACCCTCCACCCCCACAGCTGTGAGCTCCACAGGGACAGGGACCATCTCACAGACCGTGCCTGACATGTGGCTGGTACTCAGAACGACGCCTTGGATGCCGTGGTCTAGAGGTCAGTTCCTTGCCTCGAAAGAGAAGGTTAGGTAAATCCCCTGAAAGCCTGGAATTCTAGGGGTGCCCTCATCCAGACACTAGTGAGCCTGCCTGCTTGCCAGGCTGGGTGCGTGCACGGGCACCAGGGACCTTGGCCCTGGGGTTCGAGCACAGTGGAAGAATGCACGCAGCCCCATGTCCCCCCCGACATCCTTTAACCAGAAGAGGGACACCTGGGAGGAAGGAAGAAGGTGGCCTCGTCCCGAGATGCCCACCAGCCCAGCCTGAGTTGCAAAGGCAGGCGACATTCTCTGTGGCCCCAGCCAGAGCCGCCCTGCCACCTGCCGGTGGTGGTGCTAGGCCAGCCATGGCCCTCGCCCTGTTCCATGGAAACCCTTGTGCTCTAAAATGTCAAAGCGGGAACAAGGACAAGAGAGATACTGTGTTCAGTGCCACACTCGAGGAGGAGAATTTTACTACCACATGGTCTTGGAAAAGGTAAAGTGACTTCCTGGGGTCACAGGGTAGGGGAAGGCAGGGCTGGGACAGAACCCTGGGCTGACTGCAGACCGCCTGTTCATTGCTGCCCCGTGCCCTATACAGTCGGGACTCTAGGGGACCACAGATCGCCTCCCCCTCACTGTCGTCTTCCAGAAAACAAAACCCTCAATGAGCCATCACCGGTCAGTGTATTTCTGTGTGCCAGGCCTACAGGCTGGCACACGTTCTTCCGGAACCCCTCCCTGGCATTCTGACTCAGCTGAGCTTGGTTCGTTACATTTTCTTAAAACCCTAGCTCCACTGAGGCCAGAAGAATTCTCTGGGACTTTGGGGTTTCCTCATTCTAGGGCTGCTACCCCTGTCCCTTTGGGGCCCTCTTTTGAGTCTGAAGAGCTAGGCTGCAATTCCACACTCTGACCAGGAGGTGCCGCTGCCGGGTCTCAGCCTGCCCGTAGGCTTGACAGTTTCTGCTCAGCTCTTGGACACATCCTTGGTGAGACAGGGGAAGGATTTTCTTCCCAATTGACAGATGAGAAAGTTGAGGCCAAGGGGCTTGCCCTAGGCTAGACACTGAGCTGGCTCTCAGTCGCGGATTCCTGGGGCCTGAGAATCAAATCAGGAACACTGGCTCCCTCGAGGACAGTGGAACTCCAGCAAACGTCTCCCACCCAGGGTTAAGGGTCATTCAAAGGGTCTGCCCAGGTTGGGGAGGCTGAGTCTCTGGTTCTGGTGAAAAGCCCCTGAGACGGGTGGTAGGGAGCCTAAGAAGATCTCCCTAGACTCTGGTAAGAGACACACAAGAGCGTTTGGAGCCCATGGAGGAAAGGAGAGTACGTTCATTTATTTGTCGATTCTACAAGTCTGGGGAGGGTGCCTGTCACCTGGCAGAACACGCCGGGGCCTGGAAGGTCAACCTTGCCTACAGTGCTACAGCAGAGCTCAGAGCCTCAGACCCTGAGCTGGTTTCTCTCTTTCCACAAGGGAGCCCACAGGCAAGGCGCTCACTTCAGGGGCTTTGTGCTCCGAAGAAGGCAGCTGGCTGGCCTGGCTGGCTGCCCAGGACCCATGGGGCTAAGACGAAATGGGGCATGGGAAAGTGCTTGCGCAGCAGGTGAGTCTGGGCCTGGCTCCCCTCTGTGAGTCAGGTTCCTGGGGCCTTAAACCAGGGGGAATGGCTACCAGCACAGCCACGTGGCCACAACCCCCCCCCCAGCAGGCCAACAGAGGGTGGGGCGCATATGAGGACTCTGGGGACCTGATCATTTGGAGTGGGGGCCTCCCTCCTCTGCCCTACCGGGTGCCTGGCCCAGGCTCCAGGTGCTCAGTGGGCAGCCTTCATCATTCCGTCAACTTGTACTGAGCAGAGCGTTCTGCTTCTCAGAACAGTGCACAGGCGGCTCCAACTGGGACAGGTCCCCGTCGTGCCCCTGGGCTCCCCTGCCTGGGCTCTGAGAGGCAGATGGGAGAGGGAAGGGAGTTTAGAATGAAGCCACCCGGGGTCCATCCATCTCCAAAGTTCCCATCCCTTTGTGGCTCTTTCTGCCTCCCTGGTCTTCCTCCCCACCAGAACCTTCAGTAGGAGGGCAGAGAGCTTGTCTCCTGTCCCATGTCCCCCATTTATGGCACAAGGGGAGACCGTTAATGAGTGAATGGACCCAGGCACCTCTCTCAATGTGTCTACAGAGACTGCCCCACAGTCTCTGTTTCCTGAGCCATGAGCCTGTGCCAGCTCTGACAGATGGAGAAACTGAGGCTTGGGCAGCTGGCAGCTGACCCAAGACTCCCCTTTGGTGCCTGCCTTCGCGTCTTGGGTCTACTGGCTCCAGAATCTGCCCTGTCACCAGCCGTGGGCTGGGAAGGAAGGATCAAAGCCCAGGGTCTATTTGATCCATCCCCGCCGAAAGGACAGGTTTGTTCCTGCCTGCGTTGTGCAGCCGGACCGCGATGCTCTGGAGGAGACGCCCCCACTGCGCAGAAAGGAACACTGAGGCGGCCGGGTCATGGGACCTCCTCAGGAGGAGCCCCAGCGGGCTGGGAGAGGAGTTTCCTCTATTTCACAAGGACTCTCCCTCCCTGGCGGGGCGCAGCCGCCCAAGATGCCAGAGACAACAGCAACCCGGACGGCGGACGTTTCCTGCGGAGCCGTCGCTCCCACAGCCCCGAGCCCAGCGCCGGCCAGGAACCCGGCACCGCGACCCGGCGCCACCACCCTCTCCACCCGGCGGAGGTCGCTGATCCCTCTCAGGAGCCCGAGACTGCCCGCCGCTGACGGGGAGGGAGCGCAGTCACACCCACGACTCCAGCGCCTCGCAGCCCAGCTGCCGGGAGTAAACTGAGGCTCGGGGCTGTGGGAGGGCCGATGCGCCCAAGCCCCGGGAAAGGGGGCCCAGGTGGGGCTGGAACTCCAGGTTCACGCGCCGAAGGAGAGGCGGAGACAGAGACCGCGCGGGGGGTGGCCAGAGAGGGGGCGAGAGAGTGGGGACCCCCACAGCCTCCGGACTCCAAGGTCTCCATCTGGGGGGCTCCGGCAGAAAGGAAGCTGGATTAGAGACGGAGACTCCAGGAAGGACCCCGGCCCGCAAAGGGGACAAATAACCCGACCTGCCGCCCTCGGAGTCCCCGGACACGCGCCCCGGCCCCACCCCCGAGGGCCCCAGGAATCCGGCCGCCCGGCGTCTGAGCCGCAGAAGCCCGGGGCGCCGGCCTCCTTCCCTCCCGTCCAGTGCCAGCCCCGGGGCGCGCGGCCACTCGGCGCCGCCCTCTGCTCCCGCCCGCGCGGGCGCCCGGAGCGCAGTCCCCTCGGCCTCCTCGGCTCGCTGTCGCCCAGACCCGCGGCGGGGCGTCTCCTAGGCGGGGGGGGGGGGGGGTTGGGAGCGGGAGTCTCGGGCCGGGGGCTCCTTACCGTGGCCCGGGCGGCGGTGGAAGGCGGCGGAGCAGGGCCGGTTGCGTCGCGAATCCCAGATTATAAACACCGGGCCGGGGGCAGGGCCGGGGACCGGGGACACGTGGGAGAGCGCGCGCGACAGGCCCCGCCCCCTGGTCCGGCCCCGACCCGGAGCCGCTCGGCGTCCCCGGCCACCTGCGGGTGTGGGCGGGGCCCGGTCGCTCCCTCCCTCCTGGCCCGCCCCTGCCCCTCCCCTTCCCGCCCTCGGGGGGGCCACAGCCCCCGACCCTCTCCCGCGGCCGCAGGTGCTCCGGAGGGCGCTCGGGCGGTGCTTGGCCCGGATCCTCTCGCCCGAGCCCTCGGGCAGACGCCTCCTCCGGACGCGGCGGTGGCTGGACCGCGCGCCGCTGGCCAGGTGAGCGCGGCGGTCCTGCCAGACACTTGCTACCGCTCCGCGGTGGGAGTGGGAATTAAAGTCCCTTAGATGGGGGCACCTGGGTGGCTCAGTCGTGAAGCGGCTGCCTTTGCCTCAGGTCATGATGCCAGGGTCCTGGAATTGAGCCCCACATCGGGCTCCCTGCTTGGCGGGAAGCCTGCTTCTCCCTCTGCCTCTCCCCCTGCTTGTGTTCCTGCTCTCTGTGCGTCTCTCTCTCTGTCAAATACATAAACAAAATCTTAAAAAAAATTTTTTTTTTAAAAAAGTCCCTTAGGTGCGGTGAGTTTCGTGTCCACTCTTATTCCGTGGTGGCCTTCTGCAGACCTCGAAATCCCTCCCTTCCCCCCACAGTAGCTCCCATGAGCGGGAGCCTGGGGGGAGGAGGGGCACACTGGAAGGTCGGGGTTTCATCCCTCCGTCCGGGGCTGATTCTTGGCTGTCTCCCCAGAGGCTGGCAGCTGACCAAACTCCCTGGGGCACCCAGTAAATAGTGAATAGAAGACTGGGCAACTGCTAAGCCATTGGGCAGCAGGGGTTCACAATTGAGGTTCACAGAAGTGAAGTTCCTTGCTTGCAAAAAGAACCTGGGAGCTGCTACCCCAGCCTGGCCTTGAGAAGGTTCTGTGTGTCGGTCGTTGGCCAGCCTGGTTTAGAGGCCCCAAAGCCCCCATCACCGCAACCACAACTGAGCGAAGTAGCAGGCAGGCGCCCCCTGCCTCGGGCACCCAAACGCCAGAAGCGGCTGAGATGGCAAGGAGCCCCTTATGAGCTGGGTGGGGCCGGGTGACCTGAGGCATCTTTCTGCCGGGGAGGTGGGCGGCAGCTGGCCCCCTTAGCCCCTCCCTGAGCCGCTGGCCTTCCACACTAGCAGGAAGCAAGTGTGGAAGAGCCAGAAACACACACCTGCGGCGGGTCGTGCAGCCTTGGGTAGCTTCCTTCCCAGCGGAGGCGGGGAGGGGGGGGCATGTCCACAGTCCTCTCTGTCTCCATCCTATGACTCTGTGCTGGGTCTTCGAGATGCCCTTTGAGAAAGCTGGGGAGAGTGTGGGTGCATGGGGGGGCCACCTTCTTGGAGTTATTACAGAGGAAGTGGGGAGGGAAACTGAGGCAGTGAGGCCTGGTGCTCCCCCGAACTCCCTAAAGCCAGTGGTGGCCCCAGAGAGAAGCCCCATGACCCAGACCTTAGAAAGAGGGTGGGGTGAGCAACGAGCCCCTGCCAGTCTACGATGGATGGGTGGGGGGCAGGGGGGTGGGAGAGGAAGTAAGGTCATCTGTGTCAGTCTGGGACACAACTACACCCTTGTGGTTCTCACCAAGCACTGTTTCATCTCCTTGCCTTCTCTTGTTCTTCACGACTGCCCTATATGAAATCACTGTGACCGCTATCCCCATTTCACAGATGGGAACCCGCAGCACAGAGAGAGGGTGTGTCTTCCCCAAGGTCACACAGCATGTTAGTGGCAGAGCGTGATTACACCCCAGTGTCTGAAGCTCTGGCCCAACCCTCTGTTTTAGCTCAGGCTTGAGTTGAACTGGTAGAGGCACCAGGGTCTCAGTCTCAGGGTCACAGGCTGTGGGGACCTTTACTCTGTGCTGCAGAAATGACTCCAGTCCAGGGGACTGTCCCTTTCTTTTTTTCTTTTCTTTTTTTTTTTTTAATTTATTTGACAGAGAGAGATCACAAGTAGGCAGAGAGGCAGGCAGAGAGAGAGGGGGAAGCAGGCTCCCTGCTGAGCAGAGAGCCCGACGGGGCTCAATCCCAGGACCCTGAGACCATGACCTGAGCCCAAGGCAGAGGCTTTAACCCACTGAGCCACCCAGGCGCCCCTACTGAGGTTTGTTTTTTTTTTTTTAAGTTTCAGAGATATATTTTATTTTATTATTTTTTAAAGATTTTATTTATTTATTTGACACAGAGAGAGATCCCAAGTAGGCAGAGAGGCAGGCAGAGAGAGGGGGAAGCAGGCTCCCCGCTGAGCAGAGAGCCTGATGCGGGGTTCGATCCCAGGACCCCAGGATCATGACCCGAGTCGAAGGCAGTGGCTTAACCCACTGAGCCACCAGGCGCCCCTACTGAGTTTCAGAGATATATTTTAAAATATTAATGAATTAAAGTGTTTTTAGGAAAGGCTTCGATGATCTGTCATCACTCTCAGCATCAAGTCTAGAGCCCTGTACTTCCTCTTCGGCCCTCACCCTCTACACCCCTGTTGCACTGGCCTGCTTGTGCTTTCTTCCGCGTGTCAAGCTCCTTGCTGCCTTATGGTCTCTGCACTTACCGTTCCTTGGCGATGCCTCTCTGACCCCTCCCTTCCTCCCACAAGCTCCATCCCTTGTCGGATGCTTTCCATCCTGCTGACACACAGTAGATGCCTGGAGTTTCAGGGAAGGATGGTGCAACATTCTTCCTCTCCCCACCGCTGCCGTCATCACCTCTCACCTGTACCGCTTGACACTTGTCTTTCCGGCTACACTCACCGCCCCCCCCCACCGCAGTTCACCCCGCACACTGCAGCCAGCGCGGTTTTCCGGAGGGTGGGCTCCGATTCTTGTGGCCACTTGTCTGAACATGGATACAGCCTGAGCGTCTAACCAAGGAGCAGGACTCTCTTGTCCGCCTTCTCTCCTCTGCCACTGGAAGGCTCTGCACCTGTTAAGTCACAAAGGGGCCCGGGAATGTAGAGACCCTAAGCATGTCACCCCGTGACTCCCCGCAACCATCTCATGGTTGGCACCAGATACCACTTTGCTGCTGCCCAGACCTGGACACTGGCTCCAGGAACAGGAGTGTCCTCTAGGCCGGACCCCAGGTGGCCTGTCCCTGCCCAGAGGGAACACAGAGTCCAGTTGTTGGGTTCTTGGAAAAACTACATCAGGGAGTTTAATAAGTGACCTGCAGGGCTGTTTACCAACATTGATAGTGCGGGACAGCCTCAGCCTCAGCCTGGAGCTAGGGCGCTGAGTCGTTGGATGGCCCCTTGGCCAATGATTGCCCGCCGGCAGCTGGAAAACCAGAAGTGGAAAGCGCTGCCTTGGAGCCAGCTCCCGAGAAAGGCTCCTCTTCTCCTCTGGGGCCATCCCTGGGGATGCGGGCAGGGGTGGGTGGAGTCAGGGGCGGGTGGGCTGCACAAGATCCGGAATCATAGCCCGGATTCCAGGCCAAGTCTGCCACCGGCTGGGCAAGGCATTGAGCAATCAGTCCTTTCCACCAGCCAGCTTCAAATAGAAATTTAGACGGTGGGGGAGAAAGGAGGCAGAACTGAATGGACACTCCCTTGGCAGCTCCTCAGGTCTTGAATTGCCATAGTCCCTCCTCTTCATCGGGCTCCTGGCTCTCCCCCTCCTCCCCATCCTCCTTTCTTGGGGGAGGGGAGGCAGGGGACCCTGCAGGCTAATGCCCCTGGGCTCTGGAGTCAGAAGACCTGGTTGAGTTCTTCTTCTCCACTTCAGGCTGTGTGAGCTTGGACAGGTGTCTCACCTTCTCTGAGCCTCCATTCCTTCATCTTTGCAATGGGCATACTCTTTCTTGCCTCTGGATCTCCTCGGAGAATTAAAATTCATAAACACACAGTTTATGAATATGAAGGGTGAAAGGGAGACTGGGAGGCAGCAGGCAGGAGACAGCAGGGGTGAAAGAGAGTCAGCACCTCCCCTCCACTCGTCTCATCTCTGCAGTGCCTCACCCTGGGACTGACCTTTTCATGGGCTCCATAAAAAAATTAACAGCCCAGCAAATGGCAGGGCTCAGTTGTGACTTTTGGCCCCTAGGGTTGCACAAAGAGGGGCATTTAGCCCAAGGACGGTCTTCATAGGTGGGTGCTGGATAAATGGGGGAGGGACCCCAGCCCCTCCACCCAGTGTGAAATCCCACCATTAGTGACATCTGTGGCTTAGTTACATCAGGGGCATCAAACTACAGCCCCGACCAGTTTTTGTGAAGCCTGCAAGCTAAGAATGGTGTTTGCATTTGTAAATGGTTGGGGAAAAAAAAAATCAAAGGGAGACTATTTCGTGACATGTGACAATTGTATGAACTTCAAACTTAAGTGCCTACCAATAGTTTCATTGGAACACAGCCACGTTTCCTCATTCGTGTGCTGCCCGTGGCTTTCTAGTGTTGCAACGGCAAGGGGAGTGGTTTCAACCGAGACTGTTCTGCAAAGCCCAGAGCACTCCCTATTCCGTCCTTTAAGGAAAAAGTGTGCAGACCCCTTGTTTAAACAAAAACAAAACTAAAAAGCAGCTTTGAAAGTAGAAACGCCCTGGGAAGATTCCGGAGGGGCTGTTGGGTGGAAGTCCGGAGTCCCAGTCTAACCATGAACCTACCGTTCGGTCACCTATCCAGCCAGTGGCTGGGTCATGTCCCCTCTCTGAGCCTCGCTTTCTCTGTCAAATGACACAGCGATTTAATGCAGCAACGTTTAATTCAGCATTGCGGGAAGCCTCCATTTACGCATTACGTCTGATTGTCACCCACCCCTTAATGAGAAGTAACTCAGACAGCTTTCCTCTGTGCCCAGACGAGAGCTTGAGGATACACAGGGGGACAGGACAGCGTCACCCTGAGCAAGGGGAACAAGGAGGGAGGAAGGGTTTCTCCTCTTCAAAACCACATGCAAAAGAGCCTCTTTCTGTCACAGGCCATGGCCAGGGGCAGCTGGCAACAGGGGGTCACTGAGGCAAGGGCTGCAGCCAGCCCAGGGCAGGGTCGGGGTGGGGGTGGGGTGTGGGAAGACAGGCAGCACACTTGCCTTCTGCGGGGACTCTAGAGGCTCAGATGTTGTCCCAGCACACTGGAGACTGGCCAATACATACAGAGATGTTCTAATCCTGTCCCTTCCCAGCTCATTCCATCAAAGCCAAAGTCCCCTCAACAGCCCAGAGGCCCCAAGGATCTGACCCAACACCCTTATCTTTCAGATCACAGCTCCCTCTTCTTTCCCCCAACCCAGGGCACCTCCAGCCTCCCTCACCCTCTTGCAGGATGTCCAGAGGAGACCACCTTCCAGCCTGAGGCCCAGGGCTGCTGGACCAGAAGGTTGGTGGCCACCGCCCACCCTGACCCTCCCCCACAGCCAAAGCCTGTCCTTACCAAAGCAAAATAACTGGACGAAGAAATCGAGTTGGTTAAAAGAAAACATTTTTATATTATACCGACACTCGGGGCTCAGGGTGACAGTGCCATCTGTGGGCGGAGGATAGCCGCTGCCGCCCTCCGGGGATCTGTCCCTCCCCCTTGGGCCTCCTGGTGTGCTGTGTCGCAGCCAGGTCTCCCGGGGCTTGGAGCAGCGGGTCAGACAAGCAGGCTGCCCTCCAGTCCAGCCAGCGGGCTTCACCACCTAAGGGCAACCTGACGCTCCTGACCGCTGAGCTCCACCTCCGCGAGGGTAGGCGGAGTCGGGTTCGCGCCATCCCGGGGTCAAGGTTACATCCTCCCCTTTGCAGAGTGGCGGGTCCTGTTTGCCGAAAGGCCCGATGACGCACAGGGGTGGGAGATGACGTCGCTTGCCACAGCCCGGTGGCGGCGAGGGCGAGGGCCACCTGGGCGGTGGGGGCTGCGCCTGCTCCTCCCTGTCCCCCATCCTCGGAGGTCACTGGTCCAAAAGCTGCTGCCGGTGACCACGCCCCTCAGTAGGGATAAGGGGACACCGCGATGAGCAGGACGAAGACGCTTTGGTGGCGCGGCGCCGCGGCGCGCACCGTCAGCCGGTAGAGGCCGGCGCGGGTGAGCGCGCGGCGGGTGTAGACGGCGCCCTGTCCGGCGCGCAGCGGGCGCAGTGCGAAGGGGCTGCGCGGGTCGGGCTCGAGCACGCTGAGCTCCGTGCGGTTGGCGGGGACGCCGGCCTCGGAGAAGGCGGCGAGGCGGGCCACGTCGTGGTGGGCGCGCACGCCCAGGGGCAGCGGCAGCAGCTTGTACAGCAGCGTGGAGGGGCCGCCCGCGCTGCAGTCCTGCGAGCAGCGCCGGAAACACGTCCTGCGGGCGGGACACACGGACCGACTCCGGTGGCCGGCGGTATAAACCGGCCCTCAGCCCCGAGCCCCGCAGTCCTGGCACCCGCTGCCCGTCCCCTCGCCCCCAGTGCCTTCTCTACAAGCACCACTGTTAGCCCACGTTGGAGATCAGCAAACTGAGGCCCAAAGAATCTGGAGATTCCCTTGGGAAGCGGGTCTCATAATCCCATCGGACTTTCCCAGCTCACGCCCCCAGGGCAGCCCAGTGGACAACACGATTTAGAACCCTCCAGGTTCGCAGGGCACCCCAGAGCTGAGTCACCTGCTCTGGGTTTGCAGGGGGAGGAGGACTCAAAAACACCTGCTTAGCCCTTCCAGGGCATCCACGCCCCTCCAGGGCCCCCAGCCTAGGCCCCCCAGTAGGTAGAGTCCAGGGCAAGTCACCTTCCCTAACTGCTGCTGCTAGAGCTTGTGTCCGCCAAGGTCCCCTTGCAAGTGCATCTTTACCAGTATGTATAGCTGCAGTGAGTGGGGTGAAGGAGGTGTGTACTGTGCTTGTGTGCCGGTGTGTCAGGGTCCTGGGGTTACGTGGGGGGGGGGGGTGTGTCCCTGTGTCTAGGGTTTTCTGTGTGTAGCCATGTGTGTCATGTGAAGGTCTCCAAGTCCCCCTGGCCTTTGGCCTCTCCCTGCCCCCAGGTCCTTGTGCTTCAGCCGCAGGATAATTGCACTAAACGCTGATGCCCAGATGGAGTTGCACCCTGAGGGGCTGCAGGAGGGGCTCTTCATGAGGCCACCCTGCCCTGTGGGCACAGAGGCCCCGCTCGGGAATTCTGGCAGGATTGACCCCCCCCCCCGCCCCGCCCCTAGCAGGGCCCCTGCCTGAGACATGGCCTTTCTGGAGGAACGATCCAGCTGTCCAGGAGCCAGAACGTAAGCGCCCAGCTCCAGGCAGGCCGTGTGCTCCGATTTACCCCCAGCCGGCTCAGCCCTTACCCTGGGCTGGAGCCTTGCCGGTAGGTGGCCGGACACGGCGTGTCCACACACTGGTAGCTGCCGCGGGTGTTAAAGCACATCTGGCCGGGCCCACACTCGATGCCGTCCTCCTCACACTCGTTGATGTCTGGAGGGGGAGGGTGGTGGGGGGAGGTTGGCAAAGAGATGGGGAATAAGAAGGTGTGACTTAGTGGAAGGGCCCGGGGGCAGGAACCACGGAAGGTGTGGGAGCAGGGAGAGGCAGGAGAGAAACGCCTTCAGAGGACAAGTGAGGCGGGCAGCCCCTCTCCCCTCAGACCCAGCCACCTCGATCTGGGACAGTCCGGCTGGCAGGCCCTGAGCACCTCCCCAATCTCCCCAGGTGGGCATCCTGGGGACCTCTGGAGCCTTGAGCTGGGCTGCAGGGTCTGGAAGAGATGGGGGCCCCCCTCGGACCCAGAGTGCCGACAGCCCATGACCCTTGTCTGTCCCAGTGGAAGCCCCGCCCTTCTCATAGGACGGTCACAGATCCTCCCGGCAGAGAGTGAGGGATGGAGACAGGCAAGGCGGGCCGATTCCCACTTTCCGGGGGTGGGATGGCTGGCCCCAGTCTCGGAGCACATTCAGACATTCGGGAGAGCGCCTTGGCTGGGGAGTTAGGGGACCGGCGGAATGCTGTCTCTGTGCCTGCCCTCCCAGGTCTCATCCAGCCACTACAGAGAGGACTGTGTTAGCCCCATTTCACCAGGAGGCGCAGGCTCAGAGAGGTGAAGTGAGCTGCCCAGGGACACACAGCAGCGCTGCGATCTACCTCCAGGGCTGCTTTCGGAGTCTGCCCACGCAGCCTCTTAGTTCCCGCCTCGGAATGTGGCTTCCAGACAGGCTGTGGGCCCCTGGGGTGCTCTGAGCTCCTCTCCCTGCCCCACCCTAATGTGCGATGGTTTAGAAGCAGCGGGAGACAGCCTCTCCTTCCCAGGAAGCCCTGTCCTGGCCCGCCCAGAACTGGCAGGGGCGCTGCTCACCCTGGCAGTTTTTCCCGCTGGGAAGGAGGCGGTAGCCAGCAGGGCAGAGGCACTGGTAGCTGCCCTCGGTGTTTCGGCAGGCGTGCTGGCACAGGCTCCTCACCCGGCACTCGTCCAGGTCTGGCCCAGGCGGGGGTGGGGAGGGTGGGGGGACGGGCGGGGGGGGGGCAATGTGGCAGAGACACACACTGAGTCATTGGATGCTCTGGTGCTCCGCCCCGTCCGCCCCTTGTTCCAGGAGGCTTGGGGGGTGGGGACGCAGGGGGGGCGGGTGGAGACACTGCCCTCCACACCACCCTCCCCTTTGCTTCTGCCGCCCAGTGCCAGCCTCCGCGGGGGTCTGGGGACCGTCCCCGCCTCCCCACCCCCACCAGTCCCTGTTCACCGTCCCCTGTGGACCTGCAACGGCCTCCTTCCTGCCTGCAAACCTCCCTCCCTGACTGCTTCACCTCTGTACACCAAAAGGAGTTGTTTCTCAAAAGTGGGTCAAGTGTCCGGAAGTCAAGTGTTTGGGAGAATCCTCTGTCCCCCTCCTGGAAGGCCGCTGCCCATCCATCCGCCTGCACCGCCCACCCCACTTGCCCTGAGTCCCGGGGTTTTGAACACAGGGTGTCATGCCCACAAACCCAGCCCCGAAGCCCGCGCTAACGCGGTGGGTGTGTTCCCAGTGGGATGGCCGGGGCCTGGCCTTACCTGTGCAGACCCCGTTCTGCCGGATGAAGCCAGTGGGGCACCAGGCCCGACCCAGACTGCTCGGGGCCCCGGAGCCCGGCCGGAGGGAGACCCAGGCGTGGGAGGAGCCCCTGGGGAGGGGGGCACGGGGCCGCAGCCAGGGCCCTAAGGGGCCCCGGTGGTTGAGAGTGGTCACGTTTTGGTCGCTGCGCTCTAGCGGGAGGCAGGTCTTGCCATCTCGGAGAAGGGTTTGGCCCGGGGGGCACAGGCAACGGTAGCCGCCCTGGAGGTTTTGGCACTGGAAGGCACAGCTCTGGGGCAGCTGCAGGCATTCGTTGATATCTGCAAAGGAACAAGGCCAGGCAGGGGTCCAGACGTGGCTCAGAGGGCTTGCCACGGCCGCTCCACCTGACTGTGGCCATCTTCCTGGGCTCCGGCCTTCCCCGGAATCCGGCGGCCTCCCCCCACTGCATACCGGCCTGCCCCCGAGCCTCCCTTCTCCCGCACGGCTTCCAGCCTCTGCTGCTCGAGGAGGCCCCGACGTCCCCCAGCTCTGGGCCTCCTCCCAGGTTCCCTGGTACTTCAGCCCATTCTCCCTGCTCAGCCTCTCGGAGACCCACCCACTTCTGCCCACCCTCCCCCTCTCCCTGAGCTCCCAGGGGAGGGGACCTGGGCTCCCAGGGGAGCCAGACAGCAGCAAAGCATGGCCCGGGCACATGGAGCGGGGGAAACGCACCATCAATGTTAGCTGTTGTTTTGGTCCCAGAACTCAACAACACCCTTGTCAGAGACGCTCCCCGCCTACGCGCCAGGGGGTTCTGACCAGGGCTCCAATGAGGGGCTGAGCGGCCCCGTACCTAAGCAGGGCAGGCCGGGGCTCTGGGTCCGGTAGCCCCGGGGACAGCTGCAGTGGTGCCCGCCCGGGGTGTTCTCACAGATCTGGTTGAAGTGACACTCATCCGACTGTTCCAGACACTCGTCCACATCTGGGGAGGCAGGGGTGTAGACAGAGGTGGGGCCGAGCCTCTCCCCCTGCCCACAGTGGACACAGCGCACCTCTCCACCTCTGGGCCTCCTCCCTGACCCCTCCTCCCACTTCGGTGCCACAGGGCAGGTCAGTGTTGGCAACCACCTGCCTCAATTAGGCCAGCTTTGGAGAGTAAGAAGGTTCTGGGGTCCAAAAAGAAAGCAGGGGCTTAAAAGGTGGGCTTTGGAGGCAGAGTCCTGGATTTGGGCTGAGCTCTGCCATGTCTCTGGGTCCTTGAGCGAGGGACTCTCCCTCTCCCATCCTTGGTTTTCTTATCTGTGAAGAGGGGTCAGGACCGGACCTTTCGGGAAAACCCTGCATCACGCATGAGAAGGCGGTAGGAGCCTGGTTCAGGGAAAGCTCACGAAAAACAAGGAAGTGAGTGCGGGAGGAAAGCAGGAGGCCGAGGACACCGGGGGTCACCTCCTCTTCTGAGTTCCAGGTCCCCCTGCTCTTTGCCCCTGCACTAGGTGGTCCTATCCTCAGAGGAGCCCGAGGACCTGAGATCAGAAAGCTCTAGAATGCTGGGGCAGGAAGGTCACCCATCCAGGGCAGTATCTTAAAGGCTAACTGCCTTTGGGTCGATTGCTAGTGGCCGCTGGAGAAGCTGTGTTGAGAAGGATTCAGAGGCCGTCTTGGGGCCGGGAGGGGACCTTGGGGAAGGGGGCAGCAGACACGGCGTATTTGCCATCCCTGGACCTGGCCAGCTCCAGATTTCTCCCCGGTCTCACTGCTCCTTCTGCCAAGAGAGTTCTGCTTTCCCCAGAGGCCCAGAGGCCCAGTGGCACACAGCATGTCCTCTACTGAAGCCTGGGACCACTGGAATCTGGACAGCCCCCCATCCTGCCCCTGTCACCTTCACAGCCGGCCCCATGAGGGGCCACCCGGAAGCCAGGCCTGCAGTCTGGGAGGCAGTGGTAGGACCCAAAGAGGTTCACGCAGCGCTGTCCCTCCTGGCAAAGGTGGGCATCCCAGGCACACTCATCCACATCTGGGGGGCAAACAGGGGCTACGTGAACACACGTCCCCCAGGCCCACTCTGGCCAATTTAGCGACGCAGGCTTCTCCTCCCCCCCCCCCCCAGGAGCCCCTGGTGAGAAGGCCCCGCCCCTGCTTCTAGCTCTTTCCATCATCTTGCCCCTCCCCCAGAAACACAGAGTCCACCCCCAGGGACCCACGGGCCTGGATCTGGGGTCCCCTGACGTGGCGTTGCGGACAATGCCTCACGGGCACACGGCTCAAAGCACAGTGGAGACTTGGCAGGGCCAGGCCTCGCTGGGGGGCGCAGAGGCACGCCGCTGGGGAGGGTCGGCATCCGGACAGCATCCTAGGGTCGGATTTGCTATCCGGAAACCTTGTGACGGGGCCAAACAGAGCAAGTGGGGCAGATGGCTGTTCACCCACTTCCTAACCCAGTCGGTGGGCAGTGACCGTGGGGTGGTGGGAAAGGCCCCGAGGCCATGTCCAGGCTCAGCAGGTGCATGTGCCACGAGCACGGGGTGGCCCCGTGTATGTCTCCGGGGCTCCCTAGCACCCCCGGCACTCAAGCCTCTCCCATCTTCAGCCTGCGCAGCAGGAAATTCCCAATGGAAACAGGGTGTTGCCACCCCCCAGGCTCGCAGCCAGTGCCGTCAGGAACAGGCCATGTCCTGAGGCGTGTGCCCCTGGCTGGGGTCGTGACTCCAGAACGGAAAGCCCAGCGCGTGCCCAGGCCAACTTCAAGGAGAGCTCCTGCCCCAGGGCCCACTTACCTCTGCAGTTCCTGTCATCCCTGGCCAGGGCAAAGCCCAGCGGACAGGAGCAGGAGAAGCGACCAGGCGCATTGTGGCAGGAGTGAGAACAGGGGGTGGGGCCCTCCGAACATTCGTCCCTGTCTGGGGGGGAGGGGGGGGGGACAGAGGTCTGCACTCACAGGACACAGCGTCCATCCCAGGCTGAGCGGCCTCCCTCGTCCACCCCAGGGGAAGGGGAAGGCACTCACCCACACAAAACTCTCCCTGGGCATCCAGCTCAAAGCCCTCTGGGCAGCCGACTTCATTCTCGTCTACAAGGCAAAGGGACAGGTCCTAAGGATGCCAGGGCACTGTGGCCAAGGTGCCCCAGGACAGACAGCAGCCCCAGCCGTAGCTCCCTCTTGCCAGCCTGGCCAGGTCGATGCCCCCTCAGCCCTGAGCCCGGCTGACGCCCAGCCCATCTGGGAGCCCGTTCCCACCCAGCCCAGGCCTGTTGGAGGCACTGGCTGCGGGTCATGCCACGGGGGGCTCACGGCAGGCGGGCCAGACCGTAAGCCGGCAGACACAGGAGCGATCGTTACAGAAAAGCACAAAACGGGCCGTCCCTGCGTGCAAACACGCACTGCTGAGAATCCAGAGGAGTGGACGTGGCCCCTGGCTGTGAGTGGGGGAGGGGACGCACAGAACGGGTACATGATAGCATCTGATGGTGGAGGCAAAAGCACAGGGATGGGAGCAGGCCTCGGTCTGGAGACAGGAGCCCAGACTCGCTCAATCCCTGTAAGGGCGGCAGGCTTGCTAAAGTCATCGCTGGGTGTCAGCCGAGGGTGTCAGAGAAAACACTGGTACTCCTGGTACCTACAAGGCAGGTGACACAGTGTCCACTTTACAGGTGGGAACACTGAGGGCCAGAGCATTGCCGCCAAGGTGCCACAGCTGGGAAATGGGTGCGGCTGGGTTTGAGCCAGGGTCTGCCTGACCCCAAAGCTGTGCCCTTACCACGGTCCCGTGCTCCGTGCTATGAACAAGCCGGGACCGCAGGTATCGGTACCAGGTGTAGCCTTAGCCTCCCCTGGCTGAGTACGAACCGCATACGCATGTGGGCGGCCAGGCCTCCAGCAGTGGCTCCTGGCTGCCCGGGTGGGGCCTCTGCTGCAGGGGCCTTTGAGGACGGTGGCACATGGCTGGAGTCTAGAACAGCAGCCTGGGTTGGGGGGGCTTGGACCTTCACCATGGCGCCCGGGAAAAGGCTCTGGGGGATTTGAGCAGGAGTGGCCTGAAAAGCCACTGTTGGGCATATGGATGGTTGGCCGGGAGCAGGGACACGCGGGAGGTGAGTGGACAAGGAGGTGAGCTGTCCCAGTCCCAAGTTTCTGGCCCACGGTCAGTGGGTGCAGGAGGTGGGGCGTTCCCTTGGCTTTCGGCCAAGGTGCATCTGGGGCCCCCGGTGGGGGTTTAGCAGGAGCCGTGGTGAGTGGAGGCCAAGGCTGGGGGCCTCACCAGCTTGCAGGGCTGTGGTAAGCTGGAAGTGCAGGGCCTCGGCCTTGGGGTCGAAGGCCGAGCTGATAGCCGAGGCCCGCAAGTGCTGCACCAGCGGGGGCTGGAGGCCCTGGGCCGCCTTGTACTGGACACTGTGGTTACATCGCAGGAACGTGGGAAGGCCGTCCCGCAGGAAGTGCTGCGTGGAGCCCACAAACAGACGGCCTGGGCCTGTCTGCACATAGCTCTCCTCGAAGTCCTGGAGCGGGGCAGGGGGGGGGGCAGGAGGAGGGGGAGGAAGGAGACAGATAAGGGTCAGATTTCAGCTTCCAAGGGGTAGCACCCTCAGCCCCGCATTCAGGGGGGACCTTTCTCCTCCTCCTCTAGCCAGCTGGGCACCCCTGTGCGGATGACCTCCCTTGGGCATCCTCATGTATGAAATGGGGAAGACACGGGAGAGGCTGGGCCCACCAGGCTAAGCCCAGGCCAAGCCACAGCCCCGCTCCTCCTGGGGTGTCAGGAGGGGATGCTTGGGGCGGCTCATCCTTCTCTCCCCCGCCTTCTCCCCCCGCACATCCCCACCCCATCGGGCCGGCCCCCACCTGTACTTGAAGTTCCGCTTCAGCCAGGCTCTCGGGGATGCCGCCGCTGACCTCCACATCGAGGAGCAGGAGGCCATCAGGATCCAGGCCCCAGGCCTCCTGGGTCATGGTGAGCAGCTCCCCTGCAAGGCATCCCCGCCCAGCCTGGAGTCACCACGGGGAGGGAGAGGCCCTGGGCTCAGCCCCACCCAGCCTACCTGGGAGGAGACCCCCCCCCAGCTCACCTGTGGCAAACTCCACGTGGGACTTCTGCAGGAAGCTGCCGCCCGTCAGAGAGTGGCCGTTCAGGGCGTCCCCACTCTCTCCCGCCAGGGCCCAGTAGATGGGGGCGATGGTGACCACGAGGGCCCGCATTAGAGGACCTGCACCGACGGGGCGGGCGTGGAGACTGGGTCAGGGCTGGGTCCTCAAGGCCGCCACTCTCCTGCTCAAGATCCCTCTGTAGCTCCCTATTGCTCCGGGAGGGCTCAGCCCCTTCCCTCCCTGCCCAGGCCCTGCCATGGGATCACCTGAGTCAGTTACTGGATTAGAGCCTGGGAAGGGGCGAAGGCAGATACCCAGTTTGTGGGGACGTGGGGGAGACGAGCAGAATACGGTATCACAGGCGGGCAGCTAACTTGCCGATACTCAGCTCAGTTCAAGGAATCCCAAGGGTGACTGGGTCACCGCCGAGCCTGGGACACAGGGGCTGGACCAGGCTGGCAATCAACCAAGTCTCCTAACTTACAGACGCCTTCCGGAAGAGCCTGGGAGAGGACGGCCATTGACTTTGTAAACAGGGCCAAGGAGTTGCTCTGGACATGGATTCCCCGACCTTCGCGTGATGCCCAGCCCTCCTCACAGGGCAGGGGGCACCTCAGTCTGGGGATGCAGAAACCCCACTCGCTTGGGGTCAGGGAGGGTGGAGCTTCTCCGTGGAGCCCCGGAAGAGAGGTCTGGAGGACCCAGGCTCATGGCCGGCAGAGCCTGTTTCCAGCACATGGAGGCCGGCCCCCCTGGCTTGGGGCCAGCTGCTTCTCCAAGGGCAGCGGGAAACAGCAGCCCCATCTGGGCGGCCTCTCACTTCACTCGCTCCCCGCTGCCAGCCAGCCTGGAGTGACCCCCGGCCAGAGCCCCCTGACCCCACGCCGTTCACACAGGCCTGCGGTCAAGGGCAGCTCTGGAGGAGCCGCTTTGGGCAAAGACCCGGTCAGCACTGCCCTCTCCCTGCTTCTGGACCCTCAGGGTGCCCTGCAAAGGGCGAGGCAGCAGGGTCTGCAACATCCCTCCAGAACATTCTGTCTGCTAGGGCACACTAGGATGAATCTGTTAGAGAGTGGACATTCCCCAGTGCTCTGGGCCTTCGAGCTAATTTTATTGGCCTCATTTCTCCCTTTCTGCCCCCTCCAAGGGGCATACCCCTTCATCCTTCTTCTTTTTTTTTTTTTTTTAAAGATTATTTATTTATTTATTTGACAGACAGAGATCACAAGTAGGCAGAGAGGCAGGAAGAGAAAGAGGAGGAAGCAGGCTCCCCACCGAGCAGAGAGCCCGATGCGGGGCTCGATCCCAGGACCCTGGGCCAAAGGCAGTGGCTTTAACCCACTGAGCCGCCCAGGCGCCCCATCCTTCTTTTTCTATCGGCTCTTAACAGTGGGTGGGTGGGGGATCCTCACTTGGCCATCAGTGATCTCAAAAATCATTATCTGACTGCATTCATGTATCCTAGTGATTTCACACCGTCTCGGTCTGATTCTTATTTTGTTCTGTTGGGAGGTACTTGGGGGGGGCGGGTAGGAAGTGGCCTGTACCTAAATCCACTTCGGCTCGGACTCGGGGCTTAGGGGTAGGCCAGTTTCCTCCAGCCGTCAGGCCCTGAGCCGGCCTCAGGACGCAGGTGCAGGCGCGGCTCTGCCCCCCACTTACCCACACTCGCAGGGACGTGGCTGATGCTGCTTTGGATGGTGGTGGCCCCGGAGCCTGCCTCCTTTCGCACGCTCGTGTTGAGAATGGCTCTGCTAAATTCCTGGCCATTGATCACCCCGGACATGCTGCCGCGGCTCCCACAGGGCTCCCCTGGGAGGAGGTGGAGGACAGTGACGTTATCGGAGTACGCCCGTACTGTTACCCCCTTCAGGGAGGAGGAACGGAGGCTCAGCGCGTGCAAGTGACTTGCCCCAAGCGACAGAGCTCGTGAGTGATGGACTCACTGCCCAGGGGATCCTGGCTCTGAGAGAGATGAGGTGGGGAGGATTTTGAGAGGCACCCTGGCCTGGGATGGTGCTGGCTTCTAATTCTGGCTCTGCTGTCACCTTCCTGGAAATCTGGACAAGTCAGGCCCCCGAGACACCTTTGAGTTGGGTTATCTATACAGTGAGGAGGTAGGACCACAGATGTGCCAAAGACCTGTTGGGTTCTAAAATGCTGGGAGCCTGTGATGGAGGAGGCTGGCAGGCTCCTCTGGGCCGGGGCACCAGGCCAAGACCTGAATGCCGCCACCTGAACATCCTTCATCCCATCCGTGGCCCTGGCTCCAGCCGCCCCGCAGCTGGATTTCCAACAGCAGCCGGGCGGTCTGCAAGCAGGTGCTCTCTCCAGCACTCATCAGAGGCTGCTTCCTCTGGCTAATGGGCCAGCTGTCTCCTCAGCACAGATGGCATTCGGGGGGGGCGGGGGGGGCCGCGAGACAGAGGCTAGTCTGCCTCTTCGCTCGCTGGCTCTCTGGGGAAATTAACAACTAATTGCCCATGATCTGTCGAAAAATAACATAAAACACTCGACTGCCAGGATCCTAAATGGGCAAATCAGGGGGCTGTTTCATTTTGGATTCCAGGAAGCAGCGCCGTTTCCTGCAGCCCGGAGCTGGGGTTTGAGGCCATCTGATGCCCATCTGGGATGTCTCTCGTCCATATCCGCAGCTCTGGGGTTTATGGGAGAGACAGCGGAGCAGGCCACGGACTGCCCCTGGGCTCTTAATAAGGGCAAGAGGAAGAAGTCGGGTGCAGAGAAGAAGGCAGCAGCATGGCCTGGCATCTTTCAAAGCGGACAAGAGACCGGAGGCTGGGGATGACGAGCCACCATCAACTTTCTCAGACATGGGGTGACACGGCAGCCCTTTGCCCCCATTGAGGCCGGGAGGGGCCCCTCAGGCTGATGGGGAATGAGGAAGAGAAGACAGTGTTGGTGGTGAGGGGACCTCCAGACCCCTCCCTGAACACCTTTTACCTAGCCACGCCCCATGGGAGGGACTTATCCCACAGCCATACTCCGGGGAGCATACAAAGATGCCCACCACAGTGTGATTTTTGGAGGGAAAACTGGAAAACAAAACAAAACAGAACCCTAAAATGTTGCTTAGTTAACAAAGCCAACAGCAATTAAGTTAGGAAAGCATCCCTTTGGGATAAGAAACCACTGAGAAGATGTAGGCCAGGCTTACTGTCATGGGATATTGTCCAAACAGGTAGGTTGTAGGACAACCCATAAATTTGACCTCATTTATAAGAAGGATAAAGCACATCTCTTTACGTTCGGGGAAAAAAGTGTAGAGGGATATACCCCAAGTAATGGTCAGAGATCGCTCTCTCTGGTCATTGAAGGAGGTGAGAACGTTGATAATTCATTTCTTCTTTGTAGATTTGTTTCTAACTTATCTGGCCTTTCTATAATTAGCATATGGGAGACTTTCAACACGGCTCTTTCCATTTAGAAAGTGAGGCTGTTCTGAATGAAATGATGTGCCCTGAAAAAGATGGGTGGGAATCCTAATCCCCAGACCTGAGGCTGTGACCTTATTTGAAGACAGGGTCTATGCAGAGGGGATCGAGTTAACATAATGTCATTAGGGTAAGCCCGAACTAACTTAATAACTGGGGTCCTTATGTGAAGGGGAAATCTAGAGGCGGGCATGTCTCTGGGGGGAAATGCCATGGGAACTTGCAGGTAGAGAGTTGGATGATGGGGCAATGCTTTTATAAGCCAAGGAACACCGGAGTTTGCCAGCAAACCGTTAAAAGCCGGGTCAGGGCATGGGACAGACTCTTCATCACAGACCTCAGAGGGGACCGACCCCGCTTTTCCTCGATCTTAGATTTCCGGCCTCCAGAACTGAGTACTGGAAGTATTCCAGGCTGGTGTACTTTGTTATGGCAGCCCTGGGAGATCCATCCAGAAACCACATGCAGGGCTCTGTGGTCTGGGGTGGGGGCTTCCGAACAGGAGAGGAGAAGGACGGGGACCCAACTCTGAAGGTGTCCTACAGAGACATGGAGAAGTAACCTGATGGTGGGTGCGGTGACAGATGAGTGACGGCTGCCGTGGCTGCGGACAGAAATGCGTAGGGAGAATTTGCTACAGAGACACAGAAATACGTTCAGAAGGAATATTCGGAGACTTTCCCTTGTGCAGTCTGAAGCCATTTTGCTGTGGTTTCTCAGGATAGTCCTTCTCCCGGTTTTGAAGTCTGACCTGACCTGAGGCATTGGGAGCTGAACGGGGCGGCCCGAGGTGGCCAGTGTCTCTAATGCCAGAATCAAGCAGCATCCATCACCGCCCGCCACCATGGCCGAATTCAGACTTTACACAGTGACCCCCAAAGAGGGCACCCTGGACATCCTGGTTTCATTCTGCCTACTTCACAGAATCACGGAACATCCCCCAAAGAGGACCCACGTCTGTGCCCGGTGAGCCAGAATGGCCAGGGTTCCCATCCCGTACGAACGGCCAGTCCTTGGGCTCTTGGAGTCTCAGTTTCCCCGACTGTAAAGGGCAGGGTAAGTAAGATGACCCGTCAGTCTCTGCCAGCTGGTTCCTCCCAAGTTTGTGACTTTAAGCAAAGAGAAGATTCGGGTAACTGGCAGGGCGGGGGGGTGGGGGGGCATGTCCACCATAAACAACACACACATGCCCACTGACCAGGAGATCCCGCCTCTGTCCCCCATGGTCTGAGCAGGGACGCCCCGTACCTCTGACGGCCAGGACCGCCCGGGCCGTGGCGGAACCCAGGAGGTTGTGAGCGACGCACTCGTAGGCGCCCGCGTCCCGAGCCTCCACGCGCTGCAGCCACAGGCTCCCGTCGGGCAGGGTCCGGAGCCGCCGGCTGGCCCGCAAGGGCTGGCCCGCTCGCAGCCACTCCACCGTGGGCACCGGCTCTCCTGAGGCCTGGCACTGCAGGGCCACGTCCTCCCCGGCTCTCGCGGTCACGTCCTGGGGCTCCACCCGGAACACCGGGGCACCTGTGGGAGGCCCGGGGCATCTTCAGGGAACGTTTTGTTATTTGTATGTGTTTCGGAGGTAGAAAGGGGACAATAGAATCACAAGTGATCATCACATCATCTGACATCATCTGACATCACATCATCTGATCATCACATCATCGCCTCTCCTTCGAGACACTGTCTCCCAGAGCATGACCGCACCGATAGCTGCTCGCTTGCTTCCTCCCTTTCTTAGTCCACAACAGACCCGAAGTGCCTTTCCAGACCATGACATCCTCATTTCTAGCGATATTTGGTGGTCCACTGTTTGGGTGGGTTGGTGACAGGGGTGTTTCCAACGTGGTGCCTCTACTTAGGGCCAGAGGGGAGACAGGAGGGAGGGCCCCGTCCCCTGCTGCGGGTGAGTCTCACCAAGTGGCTCCCTGACCCTCGGTCTCCTCATCTGAAGGATGGGAATCCCTGTCCACTCGCTCCCACAGACCCTCCAGCTGCGAGGAAAAGGCAGCTCATGCCCAGCGCTGGCGAGGGCGGGGTAAGGCGAACTCGTACATACCAAGGGCACGGAAGCAAGCAGGCACAGCCCCTCGGAGGAGGACCAAACCAGCTGTTTCACGGGGTAATGTCTGCTTCCTCCAGGGGCTGAGGGCAGAGCCTGCTTCTTGCCTCATACCGTTTCTGGTGGCTTCTAGCATTCCCCGGCTTGAGGCTGTGTCCCTCCCGTCTCCTCCTCTTCCTCCTCATTCTCCTCCTCTTCTCCCCCGTATATAAGAAACATACACCGCTCTCGTACAAAAGCACTCATGATAGCATTTAGGGCACCACCAAGACAACCCCAGATAACGTCCTCATCAAGATCCTTGACTTAATCACGTCTGCAAAGATCCTTTTCCCAAGTAAGATCACATTCACAGTGTCCCGGGGACGAGGACACAAGTCATATCATTGGGGGCCACAGATCAGCCTACCACAGTCAGGATCTCCTGAAGTGGAACGCGTGCCCGCTGTGTGTCCCAGCCTCTCCTGGGTCCACACCCTGACAGAAACGCGGATGCGTGTCCACCAGAGGCGTGCGGTGGGATGCGGAAGCAATGCTGTTCCTAACTGCCTAGAAGTGCCGGGCAGCAGGCAAACCGTGGCACCGAGAATGGAGGAAGGCCTTCCACGAGCGATCTCACACACGGTGCTGTGCCCAGGAAATCCGGCACAAGAGCGCATACGATAGGGTTTCATTGAAACAAATGTCAGAAAAAAGCAGGAGCAAGATGCCGGCCATTGCTGTGTGAAGAGGCCAGCAAGTCCGCTCCCCCCAAAACCAAATATAAAACTTAACAAAACTAGCCAAACCAACTATTTCAGGGCTCTAGAAGTCCAGGAAAGGCAAACAACAAATTGAGCATCATTTACCCGTGAGAAGCTTCTAGAACTTGGGGAGAGAATGGTGGAGGTGTGTGGCCTGGGGCTGCTCCCATCTCCCACCCCAACTCCACCGTGGTCATCCTAGTGGTTTTGCTGGGGCGGGGCTAGCTGCGAAGACCCCAGCTCTTGCTACCCCAAGGGACCGGCTTGATTGGCAGGCGAGGAGGCGGGTATATTCTGAGAGACCAGGGTGTTGTCAGGGGACGGGAGGGGGGCAGAACTGGCAGGAAGCAGATGGGACCTGGCACCTCTGCTGGTCTAAGGAAACGAGGGGACCAGCTGGAAGCTTAATGAGAAGAGCCTGGAAATGAGGGAGCCCTGGAAAGGCCAGAGCAGCTCACCACACATCCCTGGCTTCCGCAGACCACGCGCACCTGTGCAGGGATCCGGGGGGTGGCTGGGGGTGGACAGGAAGAGTCAAAGCCGAGGCCACTCCAAAACTGCCTGAACTCTGAGTCGCTCCACGGCCACACACAGATGCATCGATGGAGCGTGGAGCCTCAGTTTCTTCGCCCTTAATTTTCAGCAAGTTGGACAGTGATGTGTCCCGTGCAGAATTTCCTCGGGTTTGTCCTGTCTGAGTTTTGCTCAGCTTCTTGAATCTGTAGGCTTGTGCCTTTAGTGCAATTTTGCAAAATTTCAGCTCTCATTTCTTTACTACTTCTCACTCTTTTCTCCTTTTCCTCCGGGACTCTGACGTCACCCTGTCAGATCTCAACCTTCCACACACGTCTGCCGCTCGGCTCCCTGTTTATTTCAAGTCTGTTTCCTCTCTGTTGCTCAGACTAAGCACTTTCTATTGTCGCGTCTTCAAAACCACCGGTTCTTTCCTCTGTCCTCTTCATGCAGCAGTCACACCTGCCCACTGAGTTTTTCCTTTTATCATCAATGAAGTCCTACAACTTCCCTTTGGTTCTTCATAGCTCCTACTCGTGCTGTCATGTTTCAAGCACGTTTCTAATTGCTCAGCAAGGCATTCTTAACGACACTCATTTTAAGATCTGTGTCAGGGTATTCCAACGGTTGTCGCTGTCTGTGGACCCGCTCTTCTCGTTCAGGCTGAGAGTTTCCTTGTTACTGAGAAGACGAGAGAGTTTCAGCTCCATCCTGAACATTCCAAGCACGACAAGCCTCTGGTGCTTATTTCCTAGCAGGCTTCTTCTGCTGCTGCCAAGGGAAAGGAGGTGCTGCCTCACGGCTGTCAAGTGAGGCAGACATCCAGACTCCCTAGCTGGCCTCCGGGGGCACCCCAGAACGTGAGGGGTGCTCCACTACTCCCGGGCAAGCCTGGGAGTTCAGGGTTCCCAATTCTCTCCACTGACGTCACTCTGGCTAGGGCGGGGGGAACACCCGTTATTGCCCCTCCCTTGGCCTCACCTGACGCCACCCCCCCCCAGGAGGGGTACAGGGGTGCTCGGAACGGGGGGCAAGGCTGGAAGTGTAGGTTTCCCACCCATCTGGTCTTCGCTGATGGGGCTTGGGGCGGGGCTGCGGTTCTTTTCATGGGGTTTGGCTGGACAAGGGTGGTCATTATCGGAAAGCTTTCCATCTTGCTATGCTGTTCCCTTCCTGGCCCTTCGGCAAGAGAGGGAGGCTGTTGTGGGGGCTCTCTGTGCGTGTGTGTGAGGGCTCCTTGGGAGTCGCAGGTGGCTGGCTTCTCAGGCCCAGGACACACGAGGCAAAAAGAGAAATGAGGGAATCCACCGCCATGTCACTCCACAGATCCCAAGATCCTTACTCAATCCTTCTTTTCTCTCTCAGAGTCAATGTTTGTCTTCTCTGTAAAGTCCAAGATGTTCAGTCGAACGCAGCAGGACGAAGAGGGAGGAGCGCACCTACAACACCGTCTTGTCTGGAACCAGAGCCTCTCACCCGGTCCCCTGCGGTCCATGACAAAAACTCCCAACAAGCCGAAAATAAAACTTCTGCCACCTGATAAAAAGCACCTGCCGAACCCCACAGCTGTCATCATACCCAGTGGTGGAAGACTGAGTGCTCTGTGTCTACAGATGGGAAAAAGTGAGGCTGTCTGCTCTCCCCACGTCTCCTCACCCTTGCATCGAGGGTCTGACTAGTACAATGTGGCCATTCAAAGAAACGAAAGGTATCCAGAGTGGCAAGGGAGAGGCAAAACTGTCTCCACTCCTAGGTGACGTGTAGAAAATCCTAAGGTGCGGATGTTCCTAAGGAATCTAGCAAAAATGACCAGAGCTCAGAAACGAATTTAGCAAGGTTTCTAAGATTGAGATACAAAAATTAATTGGATTTTTGTATATTAGCAACGTAAAATCCAAAAATCAAACCAGTAATAATTCTATCCATGATAGCACCAAAAATAATAAAACACTTAGTAATCAAGGTAACAAAAGAGGGATAAGACTTGAGAACTATGAAACATCCCTGGGGAAACGAAGATCTAAATGAATGGTACAGAGCAATTGGATATCCATATGCCAAAAAAAAAAGAAAAAGTAAAGAAAGAAAGAGAAAGGAATTTAGACCCTTATTTCACACAAAAGCTAACTCCAAGTGGATCATAGACTTCCATGTAACAACAAAAACTATCAACCTTATAGAAGAGAAGGTGACCTTAGGCTAGACAAAGTTGTGTTTTTTTTTTAAATACAATACCAAGCACGCAGTCTGTAAAATACAAAATTGATAAATTTGGATTTTGTCAAATTTTAACGCTTTTGCTCTTCCAAGGCACCGATAGGAAAATGCTGAGACAAGCCACAGAATGGAGGGAAATATCCGTGATATCAGATATCACGTATCTGATAAAGGACTTGTATCCAGAGGACATAAAGAACTCTCAGAGCTCATTCATAAGACAAAACAACCCAATTGTGAAATGAGCAAAACATCTGAAAAACACTTACCCAGAGAAGACCGATGAATGGGACACACACACACACACACACACACACACACACATACACACGATCAATATCATTAGTTATTAGAATTTGTACCCACTGGGATGACTGAACAGAAAAGAGAGACAGCAAAAAAGTTGGCAACGATGTAGCAAACCCAAAGCCTCATCTACCCGCTAGAGGAAAAGCAAAACAGTACAGCCAGTTCGGTGGTTTCCTGAAAAGTTGGCTGTACCAGATACACCCCTAGGAATCTTACCCAGGACAAAGGAGACACACATCCGCACAAAGACTGAGGGCGACGTTCGTAGCCGCATTATTCCTAACAGCCCCAAATCAGAAACCAGCTCAATGTCTAGTAACCGATGAATGGATACTGTTCAGCGATAAAATGCAGTGAAGCGTGGACAGGTGCTATAATATGGATGAATAATATGAATGAACTCAGAACAGAAGACTACACAGGATTCCTGTGTAGATGAGGTTTCGGGAAAGTTGCGCTCGCAGAGGCGGAGGGCAGATCGGCAGTTGCCTAGGGCTGGGGGGCGCAAGCGGACGGGCAGAGGGAGCTTCTCAGAGTGATAGAAACAGATCGTGGGGGTGGATGGACAATGCTATAAGTTTACCAAGAATCGCTCACTGCAGTCTTAGAATGGGTGAATTTTTTTGCTTTTAAAAAGACACATAACATAAAGTCTACCATCTTGACCACTCTGAAGTGTAGTATCGAGTCGTGGAGTGCATGCACACTGGTGGGCGACCCTCGCCGCCATCCTCCTCCGGGACGCTCTCGTCTTGCAAAACTGAAACTCCAGATCCATTCAACCACATCTCCCCGTTGTCCCACCCCCCCCCATTCTGCTTCCTTTTCTATGACTGCGACAACTCTAGATACCTCAAAAAATCCGAATCATACGATGTTTGTGTTTTGGTGACTGCTTTATTTCACTTGACATCCTCTATTTTTGTTCATGTTGTAGCAGGTGTCCGATTTCCTTCCTTTTTTAAGGGGAAATAATAGCCCATTGTATGAAGGGGTGAATTTTGCGGTATATATTTTAACGAAGCTGTATTTTTAAAAGTAATCTCTATGCCCAACGTGGGGCTCAAACTCATGACCCCAAGATCAAGAATGCTCTACCGACTGAGTCAGCCAGGCACCCCAAGGTAACTTTTTTTTAAAGGCCAAACTCTGGACAGGGGTCACCAGGGGCAGGGGACATTGACTGGAAAGGGAGCATGATATGATGGGAGTGGCTGGGAGCCGGTGGTTTTCCATTTTTCTATTTTTGCTCTGGGGGCGGGTTAACTTGGTGGGTTTACGTTATGAAAATTCAATGAGGGGCACCTGGGCGGCTCAGTCCCCAGTTAAGCATCCGATTCTTGATTTCAGCTCAGGTCACGATCTCAGGGTCATGAGATCGAGCCCCATTTCAGGGTCTGTGCTGGGCCTGGAGCCTCCTTGAGATTCTCTCTCTCCCTCTCCCTCTGCCCCTCCCTGCTTGTGCTCTCTTTTTTCTCTCTCTTTTTCTAAGTAAGTAAATAAATAAACAAATAAAAGATTAAAAAAGAAAATTCACCGAGCTCTACCCTTGTAACATGTCTTCTCCCTATGTGTGTTAATCTTCAATAAAATATTTTAGTAAAAATGCCTATATAGACGATTTCACAGGGTTTCCCTGGGGCTCAGACAGTACTCCGTAAACTACCAGCTGCTTGGCAAATCCGGAGCTGTCACTATGATCTTGTGGATGGCTGTGAGTTTGAATAAATGGGCCCCCCCCTCCCAGGCCTGGCTGTTGGGTGCCCAGATTTTCATTAGCTCAGACCCTGCTTCCCATTCCGTAACTGGGGAACTGGGAAGTCCAACTTCATGGGACCTCAACTGTGTGTTCTTGCTAAATATTTGTCAGGGAACTCCCAGTCCCTGGCCCTGCCTCTCGTCCCTCCATTCTGGTCAGACAGCCCAGCACACACCAGCCTAGCCTCAGCAGGGTACTCCATACCCAAGTGCCCACCTCGCACCGTCCCACCCAGGGCCCAGGCGAGGGGGAGACCAAGACTCACTCTGCAGCACGAGGATCACCACTTTCTCCACCGTGCCCATCTCATTCTCTGCGATGCACTGGTACTGGCCCGCATCGTCTATCTGCAGGGGGGCGTGGAAGGGGGGGGCATGGTGTTCAGGAGAGCAAGAGGAGGGGGACAGCAGGGCATGGGAGCAGGGGACGGGAACAAGACCCATCTAAGCAGAAGAGCTTAGAGCATAAACCAGCCAGGGGCTTGTGGGGTCCCTCAGAAAAGCCTCTGTGACCACCCGTCAACAGACATCCAAAGAGATCCTGGTCCCTTTCACGCCCGGAACACGGTGGGTAGTGGTGACTGAGAGCATGGATTTGTTGCCCTCAGCAGAGCCACACGCTGCAAAGGCACGATTCAGATCCCCCTCTTCCAAACTAGGTACCATGGAGTCTCCTTCTACGGCACATGACTAGGGATTCCTTGAAAAGAGCGTTCCGTGGAGAAGGAAGTTTGGGAAACACCGAGTCAGACAACAACCCACTTCTGGCTGCAGGATTTCTTGGGGCTTTTATCGTGCGGGCGTGTGCCAAAAGCCTTCCAGAGGGGAGATGGCTTGCGGTGTTTTCCCAGTTTAGTGAGAGGGGAGCTTTTTGTACAGGAAACCCACCACCACGGCCGGCGAGGACGCCCAGGAAGGCACGGCTCAGATTCACTTCTGAGCAGTAGTGGCACAGGGGTGGGGGTTGGGGGGAGCCTGAGGCCACCGTCTGCGCCCAGAAGGTGATATCCTGGAGGCCGCTCTCAAGGGACTGCAGAAGCAGCCCAACATGCGGGTAACAGGTGAGATCGGGGGTCAGATCAGGATGGGACCAGATCTGGCTCCACTGGGAACTGTCCCGGACTCATTACGAATACACTGCCATGTCCCCAGATGAGCATGTACCATCTCCCCAACGGTAAAATGGGGATCGCGGCTGTTAAGATCGGACAGGAAATCATGTTCGTCAAAGCAAACGTACCTACCAGTGGCTGGCCCATGGTAGAGAGTCAGGTAACAGTGGGGGAAAGCAAGGGCCCCTAAAAAGAGCCTGACAGGAGGGGACTGTGGATGTCTGCATGACCACTCAGACGGGACACAGAAGGGCAGGTGAATGAGCCTTCCCCGGGGCTCAAGGCTTTGGAAACAGCCTAGAGCAGGAGTCAGGCGAGCTGGGATGAGGTCCTGTCTTGGGCACCTACTGGTCATGGGCCTCTCTGAGCCTCAGTGTTTTCTTCTATAAAATGGGGCTCTCTTACTTGTCTACTCTGTGCATTTATCAGTATGACCCAGGAGCCAGTCACGCTTAAATTCCCGGCATGGGTCATCTCACTGATTTCTTACTTTACATCTATGAGTTAGAAACAACGATTAGCCCCACGGGACGGCTCAGGTGACTGAGGCACAGAGAAAAGTCCCTGGCTGGAGGTCACTCGGGTTAGTGGCGGGGAGAATCTGGGTCATGGGCGGGAAGGTGCTTTGCAGACTGTAGGGGACCGTGGTAACCTGATGAACCCTCTGAAGCCATCAGAAAAGGCTGTAGGTTGTCCCCACCCCAAGGCATGGGGTCCAGCCTTGCCTCTGTCCTGCGGATGGTCAGTGAGCCATTCTGCAGCCGATAGTGGAGCCGGCTGCCCCGGAGCGGGAGGCTGTCTTTGATCCAGCGGATGTCGGGTGCTGGGGCGCCATGGACTACACAGTCCAGCCGGACGCTGCTCCCCACAGGCTCTACCACGTAGGAGAAGGCCTCCCCTTGCAACACGGGGGCTTCTGCAAGGTGACATCAGACTAGATATCAGAAAGGAGGTTCCCTCTGGCTCAGCTTCTCCCATAAACCCATCCCTGGAAACTCCTGCTTGACCCAGCATGAATGTGAATAGTTAACGCATCAGGGATGGGTCATGGGTGAAGTGAAACAGACTTCCGGGAACCCTGATTTGAAATGGAGTGAGAATAGTGCTGTGATTGATTAGTGATGCCTGAGACTGGCACAGGAAGGAAGGCAGGGTGTTGAGTGTCGTGTACTTGCTATAATGGATGGATTGTCCCAGCTGCAGAGTACCTGCCAGGGACGTTTGGAAACAAAGACTACATAACCATTAGGACACCTTGTTTGGACACAGCAACACTAAGACATCCCTGATCCTTGCTTCATGCAAACCTTTTTCTTTTTTTTAAAGATTTTATTTACTTATTTACGTATTTTTTTAGAGTGGTTACTAGTTCAGAGGTCAGGACATCTATTTCTTAGGAAAACCAACAGATCAGGTTCAGGAGAGGTCCCAGGAGAGGCCACCAGGCTCACACCCTACCCTTCACGTGGACAAAGCTGACCGCCTGCACACGGCCCACTCTGTTCTCGGCCCAGCAGACGTAGGTCCCGCTGTCCTCTCTGGTGACGGCCACCCGCTGCAGTGTGCTGCCCCCGTCCTGCTCAGACACCCCCTCTGGTAGAAAAAGAGATGCCCCGGAGGGTTCTGAGTCCAGGGTACCAGGGGCCCCTCCTGCCCTGAATCCTTCACTCAGGCCGGGGTACCAGCAGGTGTTTGGCAAAGACATGAAAACGGGTGTCTGTTCCCAATGGTGGGAGCCTGACTACGTCAGACCCATTCACAGCAGGCACAGGCCATGGGAGGGGACGTGCTGGAAGAACCAGGCTTCTGGCATTTTCGAGTCCACACCGTGAGCAGACGGCACGGGTGAGGGTAGGTCTTTGGGGGCCTATTAACAGGCACGTCCTGCCTTAAACCAGTTCACCCTCAGCACCCCTGTTATCTTCATCTCAAGATGAAGAAGCTGGGCTCAGAGAGGCTGAATCGCTCCCCCAAACTCCCTCCCCGGGAGGCGGTGGGGTCTGGTCACAGCCTTCCTCACAGGTGCACAAGGGTGAGCTTCTGAGCATGTTTTACAGCACCTGGACTCCAGTTCAGGAGCGTCTGAAAATATCACTTTGCCGGGGAGGGGACTTAGCAATTCATCACTTCAGCAGACATTTATTGAGCACCTACTGTATACCCTGTATGCTGCGCGGGCCCTGTGCTTCTCTAAACATCAACTGGAACAGAACCTCCCCTGCCCACCGCCAGGAAAGGGGTTTGCCAGGGGCCCACCGTGCTGGGTTGTAACACAAGCCCCCTCCTGGCCCCGAGGTCTCGGGGTGGATTCTTTCTCACAGGGGGCTTCTTGCCAGGTGGGACACAGGACCCGTCACATAGGGCCACACGTGCGTTTGCTCTGCTCCCCCCTGCACAGGGCCAAGCCTGGAGACACCCTCTTCCTCTCCATGATGTTGAGTCTCCCCACCAGTCTGCCCTTCCCCTGGGGCCCCGGGGTCCCCATCCCCCCTGCTCCCAGGAGGCCCAGACCCGTGACTGGCCGGTTGTTGATGGTCCAGCCGATGCGGGGGGTCGGGCTGCCCCGGGCCGCACAGCGAAGCCACAGCCTGTCCCCGAGGCGCAGGCTCCGGTCCCCAGGCAGGGTGGTGAAGGCCGGCAGCGTCAGGATGCTGAGGTGCACGCGGCGGCGGGCGCGGCCCACGGCATTCTCGGCCACACAGGTGTAAGTCCCAGCGTCCTGGCTCTGAGGGCAGAGGAGGGGTCAGCCTGAGCGCTGCCCCCACCCCCAGCTCCTAGGAACCCCTTCTGCCGCAGGTTCCCTTAGAGCATGCAGCCCAGAGAGGTAAAGGGGCTCGCTCAAGGTCACACAGCCAGCAAACGGCTCTGCTTCCCCGCTGCTCCCTGGCACCTCGCCCCGGCAGCCTTCCTAACCATCCAAGCCCTGATAACAACACCCACAATGTGCTGGAGCCCCTGTTCGGGACCTCACCCACACCAGCTCAACCCTGGTCCCATCACCCCTGAGACAGGCCCCGTGTAGGATGCCTTTTGCAGAGAATGCTCAGCCAGGCTCTGAGACGCTCTGTGGGGCACTGGAGCGGGGCTGGTGCCCTCACCGCTGTGCTATCCAGCTCTCCGTGCACCAAGGTCCAAGGACTCTGCGACACTCCCCTCCCCTGGCAGCAGGTGCACCCACCGAGCCACCACCCATCCCTCTGGAGAGAGGCCCATTTGCGATGACAGAATCTAAGAGCTGTTGGGGAAGGGGGAGCGGGGCTGGCACCCACACCCCGGGCTCAGGTCAATAAGGGCAGGTTGGAGAAAACCAGGCACAGTCTGGGGACACAAAGTCATCCCCTGCCCCGCCCCCCGCCTTGTCCAGGGCTCCTTCCCTCCGTTAGGAATTAGCCATGGAGGTCCAGGTTCAAGTCTTGGTTCTGCGCCTTGGCAACAGCGTGCCTTGGGAAAACTGGATACACCACGATGAACCTCGGTTTCTTCATCTGGACTTGGGGGATTATCATCCCCTTTTCCCCAGCTTCCTGGGATTAAAAGCTGCATAGCGCTCAGCACAGAGCATGACAAACAGGGGGGCGGGGAGGGGTGCTCAGCAGAGGTTTTCTGCTCCTGTTGTCTGTATTATTCCACACGGGGTCAGAGGCTCACCTCCAGGTCCTTCACCAGCAGCTCCCCAGAAGGCTGGATGGTGAACTTCCCCTCGGCTCCGGACACGGGCTCGCCATCTTTCTCCCAGGTGATGCTGGGCTCAGGGCTGCCACTGGCCGCGCAGGGCAAGAGGGCATGGGAGCCTTCGGTGGTGGACAGGTCCGGGAGGCCGGTCTCGATCACGGGCGGGACTGTGGGGAGAGGGAGGGCTGCTCGGAGATGGGGGCTCGGCTAGGGTGGGCTGCCCTGGTTCCAGCGCCCTCGGCCGTCGGCATCCCCCTTGCCCCTTCCTCCACCCCCATCTACTGCCTCTCAGCTCTGTTACAGGCCATTGCCCACAGTCCGGACAAGTTGGGGACTGTTGAGTTTGGGGAAGCCGTGACAAGGTGATCCCAACACACACACAATGGCTAAAGGGATGGAAATAGCTTTTGTTACTGGAAAGCCAAAATGAAGGAGGGATGACCAGACCGCTGTCTCACGAAGGGTCACAGGAGGCAGAGGGACCCGAGTTACTGGCTAAAGGCGGACCTCAGGCACAAAACGGGAGAAGATGCTCTTCCCTTTGTTCCTTCTGGAACACAAGCCACGCTGGGATAGGGAAGGATGCAGGGATGCCGGAGCCTCTAGCTCACTGGGGTCTGCCCCAGCCCCCTCCCCTGGTCCCACCTTGCACCACCAGCCGTGTTTTCCCCACGGCGCTGCCCGCGCTGTTCTGGGCAAGGCAAAAATAGTTCCCGGCATCCTCTGGGCTGGCGTGGGTAATCCGCAGCTCTCCGGTGGGCAGGACCTGGGTACTCGCTCCTGGATTTGCGGGGAGGAAACCGGGGGCCGGTGGCTGGGGCGGCAGGACCACCGAGGAGGGGCAGGAGGGCCCCTTGGCCATTCTGTTTGACCAGCAGCAAGGGTGGGGGCACAGAGCCCCAGAGCCCCAGAGCCCAGCTAGGCTGCCCCCTCCCCGGGCTCCCAATTCCGCCACGGATGTTCAGATAGAATATCACGCCTGGCCGGTGAACAGAGACGGGTGGGCAGGGGTGAAGAAGACACATGGGCTTTCTGGGACCTTCCAGCAGGTCTGCAGAGCTCCCCCCTCGCCCCACCCACTACCCCCACCCCGCCTGGGGCAAGCGGGAGGATCCCAGGCCCAAACTGTTCTTCTCTTGCTGGTGCCAAGCAGACTCACCTGCAGGGATGCTGAATCCCTCCTTCTGCCAGCTGATGCTCGGTCGGGGGATGCCCGAAGCCTCACAAGGCAGCAGGACCTCCTCTGCCACCAGGGCCCGGACCACACTGGGCAGAGGCTTCACCACAGGGGAGGCTGCAAGGGGACAGCACCACAGAGGTCACTGGGGGTGCCTTTAATGCCCAGCCCCCTCCAACCAGGGGTGGGGGCCTGAGCACCAGAGAGAGGAGCCTCTGCAAGGAACAGGGGATTCCTGAAATTGCAGCATGGATCAGAGGCAGGTCTGGGCATCTGGAACCTGGGGCCCTCCCCTCCCTGCCCAGACCTACCTGCCTCTAGCCCTCCACCTACCAGGAGAGGCTCACCTTGCACGGTAAGGACCACATGCTTGTGGGCCACGCCGGCAGAGTTGCGGGCTGTGCACGTGTAGCGGCCGGTGTGGATGGGGAGGGCCTGCCCAATCTCCAGGGCGCCTGTGGGTGGCAAGAGGACATGGAGAGGGCCAGGGGACCCGGGACAGATGTCCCTTACCTCTCCCCACCGCCCCTGTGTCTCTCCTGCAGGCCACTCCACCTGCCTCCCTGCCCGTTTGTAAGCAGCATGGGAAAACCTGGGTTCGAGGCCTGCCTGTGCTCCCTTTCAGGAGCATAACTGTGGGCAAGTCTCCTCCACTCTTGGGGCCTCAGTTTCCCCATATGTGCAATGAGGAATCAGACAGGATGGTCTCTAGAAACTTCTGGATGTGATGTTCTAGGACTTGCCGCTGCCCTGCCTAGCATCCCTGGCCCACCCATACGTCCACGGGGCCTCCCCCTGCTACCTTTGCTGTGTTCTGCTCAAAACTTGCTTCCTCCAGGAAGGCTTCCTGGATTACTGCCTTCCTTAGTCTTGTCTTAGTCTAAGTCTGGTGCTCAGCGAACACCATTTTAATCCTCCTGGACCACCCCACCCCCAGATGGAGCCAGAATCTCAGCTTTCTTTTACATGATGGGCTTCCCTGTAACTGATTGTCACAAGAAAGTGTTCTATTGCTTCAGAAGGGTTTGAAAACTGCAGATCTGGCCAGCGGTGCTCAGACTTTAGGATTTCACTCGCTCACCAATGAACAAGCAAATGTAATTTGGAGAATCCCCATAAAGTGGCCAACTTTTTTTTTTTTTTGGTAAAATGCTTAAAAAAAATTAACATGTAATGTATTATTTGCCTGAGGGGTACAGGTCTGTGAATCGTCACGTTTACACACTTCACAGCTAATGTGGTCAACTTCTAATTTTGACAAGCAAAGACATTTCAAAAGCACCCATCTACTATCACCTTGATTTCATGAAAGAAAGTCCTGACACCAAAATATTAAGAAAAGTAAATTTTAGGGTAAAGGAAAATCCTTCTGATGAGATCAAATTAGCCTTATGAAAACTCTCACGTAGCTCTCATTTTCCTCATGTTGCCATGAAGCGGCACCGCTGTCCGCTAACATCAGGGAACCACTGACGAATACCAACACGCTAGCGCATGAGTGGGGATGCTAAGGCCCCGAGAGGGTGCGGGGTTCCCCTAGGTCACACAGCAGGGAATGGCAGAGCCAGGCCAGGGCACTCCATCTTGCTCTCCCACTGGGCTCCAAGGGTCTGCCTTTACACCCTCTGCTCGATCCTCCCAGTCTCTGTTCTCCATGGCTCACCCTGACTTACCGGAAGGCAGGACACGGTAGCCAATCCCCCGCACCCCCAGCTGGGCGCCTGCCTTGCTCCAGGACACGACCGGGGCTGGGACACCCGTGCTGTGACATGTGAGGACCACGGGGGCCATCTTGGTCACGGTGAAGTCTGTCTGGTCATCGGCGATGGTGGGAGGCACTGTAAGGCAAGACAAGGCTTGACGTCCTACCAAGGTCCACAGGGGACCACATAGCCACGGGGCCAGGTGAATGAGAACTATCAGCAGAGACTAAGACATAGGTGACACTAGTGATGGAGGGCCAGGGAGGGAGGAGCAAGAGAGGAGAGGTCACATTCACTTGGGAAGTATTTCTTGCTGGACTTGGGGGTACCCTTATGAACTGCTCTCTGTAGGGATAGCAGCTAGGTCTCTCCAGAGGGGTTCACAAGAGAAGGGAGCCTTCCCAAGAGTTGGGGAGGCCAGAGAAGTCCTCCAGGGAAAGTGCCATTTAACCTGAGATATGAAGGGAGAGCAAGGGCCCACTGGGTGAAGGGCAAAGGGAAGTGCTCAGAACAGAGGGAACAGCATGTGCAGAGGGAAATGGCATATGCAAAGGCCCTCAGGTGAGGAACTAAGAGCTAAGCAGCATGACTGGATCCCAGAGCGAGGTAGGCCTTGGGGTGAACTGAACCTGGGGGTTAGGGGAGGTGGTGGTTGGCTGGGCCAGCCTGCACAGGACCCCGTGGATCCAGGTGACACTTTGCATTCTATTCTGAGTGCAGTGGGCAGCTGCGAAGGGAGAAATTTTCACCAGAGTGATGGCAAGGTCAGGTTGCGGTTTAGAAAAATCTGGATTGGGGAGTGGACTCTCCTGAGAGCCTACATGCCAGGAACAGTGCTAGAGTCTGCATCAGTGTGGGGCTGGGCAGGGTCAGGAGATGCCCGTGATGTCCCCATCCTCTCTTTCCCTCTTCCTGTTCCAACGTACCATGGACTGTCACTTGGTAGAGCCTGCGGGCCTCGCCCATCTCATTGCTCACCACACACTCAAACTGGGCCGAGTCCTGGGGGCCAGGAGCTGCCAGGAGCAGGGCGTTGGAGGGCAGGAGCCTGGGATGGACAGACAGACAGTCGGCCAGCTGTGACCAGCCTGCCCGGCAATCTGGACGCAGGGGACCGGATGTCTCAAGACTAACTTCTCCCCTGGTATCTGTCCCCTCCGCCCACCCCGGTCTGAATCTAGAAATTCCTCCTAGAAGTTTCTACTCTTAAAGATGTGGCTGTGGGCAAGTTAAATTTTCATCCTTGTGTTTCTCTACCACCCTCTGTGTTTTCTTCTGAAACCAGCAGTTCTGACAACTTCTGCGACAGTGATCGCGTCCAAGTCCCTCATCAGAACAGCTCGTGTTGGTGGGGCACCTGCTGTAGAGGACAGCTCCACGCTGGCCTGGCACAGGACGCAACAGATGCCTGGCGAATTAAGTGGTGAACGGATCCCTTTAATGTGCCGGCAGATCACTGCATGACCTGTTGCCTTTGAGAAATGGGGAGACGAGTATCTGGGTTCGGCTGAACCCAGGCCTCCAGGCACCGACGTTGTTAGGCTCCAGCTGCTGTGATGGTGTTAAACCCCTTGGGCTTCTCAGTGAAGATCCTTCTAGACCCTTGAGGTCAGGACACAGATCCTGGCTCTGGCTTCATTGAGAACCCGAGTGCCTCCCTGCCTTGTTTCTGACCGGACTCCCTACCATGAAATGGGCACCCCCTTCCCCACCCTGAGCACCTCATGGTACCACCCCGAGGCCCAACTGCATACCGGTAAGCACCCTGCTGCAGGTGGAAATCCAGCTTCTGTCCATCCTTCCACCAGACCACCCGGGGCTTGGGGGAGCCGCTGGCCTCACAGGACAGAGAGGCAGGGGTGTGGGCAGTCAGGGTCAGGTTGGATGGGCCAGGGGTGATGGCTGGAGGCTCTGGGGAGAGAGCAGTCACCAGGACACAAGGGTATAGGATAGGGGCAAGGGCAACGTACCCGTCCTCCGCAGGCAGGGGAGAGGCAGGAGACACCCTGCAGGAATCTTCCAACAGGCTCCCTAATCTGGGATGATGGGACCTTTGCTCGCCCCCCCTCCCCGTTTGGCGGCCTCCTAACCCACTCTCCCTGAATATAGCCCTCAGGGTCCCACTCCTCATCAGCCCTGCCCGAGGCCAGCGCCCTGCAGAGTGGCCTCCACCAAAGGGATCCATTGGAGTGAGAAGAGATTAGACAGTCTGGTACAGTGATTCTGAAGCTTATCCTTTCAAATGTTTCCTATCTTGCCCATTCAGTGCAATAGTATAGCGTTAAGTGTATGTGCCATATGCATAAAATAAAGAGGCGTCTTTGAGTATGCGAGTTCCCAAGTTCTACTCATAGGTTTCATTGTCAAGAACACTGAGAGACCGTTGCTCTTAGCTCCCGACAGCAAGGAGAAACCCAGAAACCAGGCTGGACCCGGCCCAGACAGGGGATGGATGCTGAAGGCAAGGAACCTGCCTGTCCTGTCCACTTACCGAACACCTGGAGATCGCGGCCTTGCCGATCGGAGCCTGCAGAGTTGGATGCAAGGCAGAGGTAGTGGCCGGCGTCCTGGGCAAGGACTGGCTGGATCCTCAGGGAGCCCTCGGGCAGGACCTGCAGCCTGGAATGGAGGGAGGGGGTTGTCATGGAGACCAGCAACCTAGGGAGGCCCTTGGAAGGGCTGGACCCTGGGGGCTGCTCCTCTGCCCCTGGCTTTCCCTGTAGGAAAGTGCTAGCTCTGGAGTGCTGCATCTATGAGGCCGAGGTCAGAGGAGGTCATGGCCATGGGCAGCTCCGCACACCCCAGTGCAACATCAGGGGGCCTCCCGCGGTCCCACCTGGGCCCAGCTTCTCCCTAAGAGTCAGCAGGTAGCAGCATCCAGAAAGCCCCCCTTTTGAGCATGTCCCCCAGATCTGAGGACTGCCCCTTCCCAGGGCCAGCAGGACTGGGGGTGAGCTGGACTCAGGCTTGACCCGTGGAATATTCTACCCTGGGAACTGGGATTGTCAGGCAGTTCTCAAGGCTCTGCAGGCTGCCTGAGCTCAGAAGCCATAACTTGGGGGCTGGGGGGTGGGCAGGGGCCTATCTCTGCCATGTTACAGAGAAAGGTATAGAAAATTGGCTTGAGACACACACACACACACACACACACACACAGAGGCGTGAAGCCCCCTCCCACAGAAACAGAGATGAGCAACCAAGAGTCTAAACCAGACAGACAGACAGATGGACACCCGGGGTTCTCGACACCCTCAATGCCCCAGACAAGCTTGTTTCTTGGGTTCCGGGAAGACCCACGCGCTGGCCACACAGCCACCTTCCCGTGCCAACTGCCCAGGCGGTTTCCGCTGAGGATCCAGCCCCGAGCCCCTTGCGGTCCCGGTCCCACCTGGGGCTGGCAGGATCCAGGGGGGCTCCGTCCTTCCGCCAGCTCACGAGGGGCGGGGGAGCACCGTCCACCTGGCAGGGCAGCAGGGCCGTCTGGTTCACGGACGCGTTCACCGCGGCCGGTCCCGGCTGGATGGCGGGCACCGCTGGGGGAGGGGCACGGAGGGAGTGGGTGCCGCGCTCTGCGGCCTGAGGAAGGGCCAGCAGGGGTGGGGAGGGGAGGGGAGGCCCACTCACTGTGGACGTCCACGTGGAAAGCCACGCTGGTGCTGCCCGCGGCGTTGCGGGCCGTGCAGCTGTAGTTGCCCCGGTCGGCCGTGTTCAGGGCCTGCAGCTGGAGGAACCGGCCGTCCTCCGGGAACCGGGTGTGGGCGTCCGCCTGCACCGTCCCCAGGGCGGAGAGAGCCTCGTTAGTGCTGGGCCAGCGCCTGCCTGCCCCCAGGCACTGCGCACAGAGGACCAAGGAACCGGCGGGGCAGGACAGTGGCTTAACTGACACCCCTCTGGGGGAAACGGGCTCCTGTGGGAGGGAATGAGTTCCTACCCCTGGGCTCTGCCCATCTGGGACGTTGCAGGGGGGCCTCAGGCCTAGATTAGGAGTTAGAGCTTCTAGAAGACCTACAATCCTTGGTCCCGATTTCGGGGGTGGGGGAAAGCACAGAGAACCTCGGTAACTAGCCCCGGGTCACCCAGCCACTGTGTGGAGCTCGGAGGTATAATGGGAAGCACACAGAGAGGCATCAGAAGCCAGGGTGTAAATCCTAGCCTTGCCTCAGTGTCCCCATCCAGAAGATGGGCATGACAGTAATAAGAGGAGTGCAGGACGCCAGGAGAGCGGGGGCCACCCCTCAGCACCGAGGATCCAGGCTGCAGGGTCCAGGGCCTGAGCGGCACAGAAGGTGGCGTCCCCGGGTCCCCAGCCGGCACCTACCTGCAGCAGGATGCCATCCCGGTGCCATTCGATCTCGGGGGCCGGCTCCGCCTCCACTGAGCACTCCAGAACGAGCTGCCCCGGAGCCAGACCGACCACGGAGCGGGGGCCTCGGGGCCCAATAATGTGGGGGGGACCTAGGCAGGCAGCAGAGAGGCTGTGAGAGACGGGCCTGTCCCAGCAGGTCCCATCGTACCTTCCTCTCCTGCCTCCGCCCTGACACCCCCTTACCTTGAACCCTGACCCGGAAGCTCTTCTCAACTTCGCCAGCAGGGCTCTGGGCCAGGCAAGTGTACAGCCCGGCATCGCCCACCTGGGGATGGGGCAGTGTGAGCGGCTGCCTCCGGCCCCGGCCTGCCCACCCCCCGATCCAGTTTGCTTCCTCTACAACTAAGGACCAAGGGTTCAGTCTCAGGCTGGTTGAGTTGGCCACCCTGCCTTCCCGATCATTCCCCTCTCTGGGATGCTTCTTCTCTAGCTCCACCTCACCCTTGCTTTACGGATAGGGCAAAGCCTGCCTCCTCCAGGAAGTACCCCTTGACTGCACCAGCCCTCCTTTTGTTTCTGCATCAGCCTTGGCTTTGACCTGGCTGGGAACTCTTGAGGGCAGGGCCTAGGTGGGTGGTCTCCACATGCTCACCCCCGCACAAAGGAAGAGCTCAGCCTAAAGGCCAAGTGCTACAGGGTCCTTCTCCTCCCCTGCCTCCCCTTCCCCCGGTCTCATCCCACAGCAAGGGGCCAGCAGCACCTGCACGCCCTCCACCCGGAGCGCCCTGTTGTTGTCCTCAGGCCTGCTCAGGGCCTGCCCGTCCTTATGCCACGTGATGTTGGGCAGGGGGGTACCCCGGGCATCACAGCGGAGCTCCAAGGGAGTGCCGGGGGTCAGCAACAGCTCTGCGGGCTGGCCTGCGTCCTCGATGTGGGGGGGATCTGCAAGATACCCGGCCGGGGTTAGCCATGGCAGCTGCACGCAGGGCACTGGGAGCTGGGGTCCATCTCCCCCCCACCATCTAGAGGCTGACCACAGATGGGGCCAAGGACACTAGAAACCGGGCCCCTTTGCCTGGGCCAATTATTTGTGCTTTAAAACCAGCAAGCACACAGTATGGCAGGGGGTGGTACGGGGAGGAGACAGCTGACATAGCTCTTTCCAATACGGCACAAAATTTGCAAAATTTCACGCCTGAGACTTCGGGCTCTGCCTCTAGATTTCAGGGGCTCGTTGTCTCAGCTTTATGAGGCTTGAGGGACAAAGCTGAAGGGCACGGCCCCAGGAGAATGAAGGGCCACGTAGCCCTTCTATGTAGCAGCAAGGTCAGCATCCCGTATGAGATTGCCTCGCCCCCAAAGCCCGCACCCAGGCGTCAGCCCCTGGGGAGATCCACCAAGGGACTTATCTCCCCACCCACCTTCTCCACCGTCCCCTCCCCCCAGGCCCACACTGCACCCAAGCCCAGAGAAGCTGGCCTTGGGGGCTGATGACTCACCCATCACTGTCAGCTGGAAATGCCTCCTGGCTTCCCCCGCCTCGCTCACGGCCACGCAGGAGTAGGTCCCGGAGTCACCAGCTCCCACTGTCTCCAGCTGCAGGCTGGGCCCCTGTTCCAGGCTCTGGGGCAACAAGGGCTCCCCATCCTTCATCCATGACACTAGGGGGAGGGGGCTTCCCTGGGCTTCGCAGGGAAGGACCACCGAGGAGCCACGGACCACCATCACGTCATTCTGGAAGTCCACTGGCTCCAGGACAGGGGGCACTGAACAGGACAAAAGAGGGGGCAGAGTCCCTTCATTCCATGGCGGGTCACGCTTGGACCTTCACACAGTCCCCACACACATCAGAATGCCCTTCTCCTGGACAATTCCTTCTCCTCTCCTGTCTTCAGCTTAGACCTCACCTCCTCCAGGAAGCCCTCCCTGAACTCCCCAGGCCAACTGAAGGGCCCTCCTCTGTGCTCCCACCACTCCTTGTCCTCCCCCCGGTGTCACTAGTTGCCTGGAATTGTGGTCACCTCTTTACAGAGCTGTTTCCTGCACTGCCCTCCTGGGGACAGGGGTCACCTCTGCTCACTGCTACATCCCGGTGCCTGGTAAAGCCCTGGTACACCACAGTGTCTTAACGACGCTTGTGAGATGCATGAACGAGCAGCCAAATGAATCAAAGACTGAGTCTCTGTGTTTGTGCCCTAAGAGGCCAAAGGATGCAGTTATTCTCCAACACCCACGCCCACAACGAGCGCCCCAGTCTGTACCGTGCACCCGCAGGGTGAAGTTCCTGTTGGTCACGCCGGCTGGGTTTGCAGCCACACAGGTGAAGATACCAGAATCCGCCAGCTGCACCTGGGAAATCCTGGACCCCCCAAGGAGGGTGGAGGGGAGAAAGCGGGGGGGGGACTCCATCGAAACAGTTCCTCTCTCTTCCTGTCCCCTGGTGGCTTACCTGCCAGGGAGGCAGCTCGGAGTCTCCCACCTGAACAGGCCTGGCTCTGTCTAACCCCCTTTCCTGGCTCCCTGGTACCCCCAGAGGAAGGCCCCAGGCTCCCTGTCCACTGCTGTTTTTTCTGACTCACCTCCCTCTAAAGCCAGACTTCCTGCTTTCCCAACTCCGCTACGCTGCGCCACCCAAGGAGTGGGACACCTGCCTGTCCCTACCCCTCTTCTAGACCATTCCTTTTCACCTTTAGGACTCACGAGAGTCGCCTCCCCTGTCTGTCTGTGCCCCCCGCCTCTTCTCGCGGTCTCTCTGGCCCCGACCGTTCCTCCCGAGCTGGTCTTGTTAATGTCCCCCAGTGACCCTGAAACCTGTCTCTGCTTGGCTCCTGGGACACCACGCTTTCCTGGAGTGTCTCCTCCACCCTCCCCGTCCTCCCGCCTGCTCCCCCTCCCTGGGAACTAAGACCCATCCTAATACCAGCCACCGGGGGGGGGGTGCAGTCCTCGCTCACACTCGGGCTGGCGGGAACAGGGGGGCGCTGGCTGCAACTACCACCTGTTTGTGACAATCCCAGAACATCTACATCCCCGAACTCCCTTGTGGAGTAGGAAACACCTGGCTCGCCTCCTCCCTGGATGCCTAAGATCCTCTCAAACCAACACATCCAAACAGCACTCGGGACTCCCCCTCAACCCACCCACCTCCACTGTGGTCCGATCTTAGAGAAAACACCTTCTGTGGACCTCATTCTGCCGGGTTCCTGGATGAAGACCACAGAGCCTTTCTCCATTCCTCCTGCTTCCCGCCTCTGACCACCTCCACCCCCAGGGCGGTGACCCGGGCAGAGCACCGCGGCTCCCCCTCACCCCTGTCCCGTCCTGCCCTTGGCCCCACGGTCTCTTGTCCACCCAGCGGCCAGAAGGCTCCTCTAAAAACCGAAGTCACAACCCCAAAGTATTTGGAGATTTGAATACGTGTTTGCACACCCATGTTCACAGCAGCATTAGACCCCGTAGCCAAGGAGTGGGAGCAACCCCTATGTCCCTATGTTGACAGATGAATGGACGGACAAGGTGTGGTCCGTCCATACCGTGGAATGTTAGTCTTAAAATGCAAGGGAACTCTGAATTCTGACACCTGCTACGACACGGAGGGGACTGGAGGACATGACGCCAAGTGGGAGAAGGCCAGTCACAAAAAGACAAATACTGGATAATTCCATTGATACTGACGTCCCTAGAGGTGTCGAGTTCATAGGGACAGGAAGTCGAATGGGGATTGCCAAGGACAGGGGGAGCACAGGGCGAAATGGGGACACGGTTTCAGGTTGGGGGGATGAGAAAGTTCTGGAGAGGGATGGGGGTGATGGTTGGATCATTGTGTGAGTGTACTTAATGCCTCTAAACTATACACTTAAAAATGGTTAAAATGATAAGTTTTATGTGTATTTTGCCATAATACAAAAGATAAATCATATCTCGAGGCTTCTCTACTGAACACTGCCCCCCAACCAGGACTTAGGGAAACCCAGGTCTTTTAAAGGACTTACAAGTCCTAAGTCACCTGGTCTCCCCGAATCCCACCCACCCTATTCCTTGAACACACAGGCACACGCCCACCTCAGGGCCTTTGAACCTGCTGTTCCGACACTCCACCCGGAAGCTCTTCCCCACGGAATCCACCCAGCTCCCTCTCTTGACTCCTTCCACCTCTGTGCAAATCTCACCTTCTCTGAGCGCCCATCCCTGACCACCCTAAAATTCCAGCCTCCCCTGCCACCTCCCCTTTATTCTTTGCCCCACTTTGCTCTTCAGAGCGGGTATCGCTGGTGACATTCCTTTGTCATAGCGCTTGAATTTCCACTCTCCTCCCCTGATCAAGCGGCTGTCGGGCAGGGACTTTGCTTTGCCCGCTGCTCTATCCCAGCGCCTGGAACTGCACCTGCAAAAGCTGGCGCTCCAAAAGGCTGAAGACTGTGTGAAGGCTTGCTCAGAAACCTTCTTGCAGGAAGTCTTCCCTGATTTCCCGCATCCCAGGGCAGGCTGAGTTGGATACAAGCAGGTGTCCTCACCTGGATCTGTGCCTCCCTCCCTGGGCTGTAAGAGCCTGAGAGCAGAGGCCCCTTTCATCTCTGGAGTTCTATTTGGGGGGGGTGGGGGGACCCTCACTGTCCCCATCATAAACCTCTGTGTGTCTATATTATTTTTATCTGAAAACCACTCAGAGGGGTTCTGAAACACAAGCTGCCCGAGGAGTGGGTATGGCATCCGCCGGCCCAGGGGCCAAGGAGCCCGTTCCCTACCTGAGGGTACGGCCAGAGCTGTGGAGGTGAGTGCGCTGGGAGAGCGGGAGGGGTAGGCCGTCCTTGAGCCAGCTCACGCGGATGGGCGCGGAGCCCCGGACGGGGCAGGCCATGGTCACCAGCTCCCCAGGCCTGCTCACCAGGGTCCCCGAGCTCTCGGCCCACTGCTCGATGGTGGGAGGGACTGGGGGTGAGCAGAGAGAAAAAGGGGGCAGACAGGGGTTTAGGCAGAGGGTCTAGGTGGGGGAGATGGGCTCCTCTTGGACCAAAGCCAGGAAGCAGCAAGCATCTTATATGGGGTTCTCAGACCCCATGGTTCCATCCGCATCACCCCCCCCCCATTCCCCAACTCTCCCGTCACAGCCCGCGGCTGGAGTGCTTGGGTCTCTGGTCTAAGAACGGGATGCAGAGGCCCAGAGAGGTCAGAGGGTGGCCTGGCTCATAGCGCGGGCATGGCTGGGGCTTGAGGCAGGTCTCCTGCATCCTGGCACTGGCATCGCCCTCCAGACGCCCCAGTGGTGGTCCCCCCCTTCCCCGTGGCCAGGCCACCGCAGCTCCGGGATGGCAGAGCCCCCGCCTCTCCTCGCCCCTCAGCTGCTCACCCAGCACGCTCACTGTGTGCAGCCTGGCGTCCTCCCCGGCGGCGTTGTGGGCCACGCAGGTGTAGGCGCCCGAGTCCTCCGCCTTCAGGCCCTTCAGCACCAGGGCGCTGCCGTCCAGGTAGAACCTGCGGGGGGACGGAGCGCCGAGGGCCGGCACGTGAGGGTCTGCAGGTGCTGCCTGGGGCCCCGGGTGGGCACGAGCCAGGCCTTACCGGAGGTGGGGGCCCACGACCCGGTCCAGTGGGCCACCGTCCTTCAGCCAGGTCACGTCGGGCGGCGGATGCCCGTCCACCTCGCAGTCCAGCCGCACCTCCTGACCCTCCAGGACACTGTGCTCCTGGCTGGCACCCGAGCTCCGGATCTGGGGGGCCTCTGTGGCAGGCACTGTGGTGAGGCCTGGGGCCTGGTGTGGGCTGGGACAGGGGCAGGACACACGGGGGGCACAGGGCGCAGACCTACCAAGCACGGCCACCACAAAGTCCTTGCGGGCCTCGGCCTGGGCGTTCTCGGCCACGCACGTGTAGGTCCCGGCTTGGGCAGGCTGCACGCGACTCAGTTGGAGGCGGCCCCCGCGGGAGACCACGCCGTGCGCCACGCTGCTCTCTGTGGGGGTGCAGAGACATGCCAGGCCCTCACCGGCTCCAAACTGCCCCCTCCCCCAGGTACCACCACTGGGCCCAGACACAACAGTCTCATGACTCCCCTGAGCAGGTGCCCCTCCCCCAAACTCACAAGACCACTGGAACCTTTGCATCACCTGCGAGCCTCTTGGGCTCACAGGGAAACTGAGGCCCAGACAGGGGCAGGGTCTCTTGCTGACTCTATCATGACCTTCTTTAGCTGGGTCTCTCATTGTTCTGTGCCTTGGAGCCCTTCTCTAGTTCCTTCCACTGGGGACATTTCTTGCCAAGATGTCGCACTCGCTTTAGTGTCCAGGAATCGCTCCTCTTCCTGTGGACACTTGGGCCCTCCCCACCCCCACCCCGCCACCACCTCCCAAGGCTTCCAATCAGGGTGAACCAGCCGCCCACTGACTGCTTCCTGGTCCCCACGCAGGTCCTGCTAGGGGCACCCCAGGGCCTCTGCTCAGGCTGCACCCCCACCCCAGGCTGGCATGGCCCCCATTCTCTCCAGCTGCACCTCTGCCTGAGCCCAGGCCGGGCCACCCCCCACCCCAGGGCCTCACTGGCACAGCCAATCTCGCAACACGAAGGCTCTGAACAGCTACTGTGTGTCTAGCTGTGAGTTTGGGGTTCGAAGCCGAGTAAAGCTCAGCTCCTGGCCTCGAGGGGCTCCACGTGCATCAGAGACAGTGAGACACGCGTGATCCCGAGTGACCAGCCCCAAGAAGCCCCCCACAGAGCCTGGAGGAGTCAGGCACGTCTTCGGAGGAAGCAGATCCCAGCTGGACTAGGGGGGTGTGAACGGCCGGTGGAGGGGCTCAGGGGGGGTGGGGTGGGTATTTCGGGGAGGAAAGCGCATGCGTCAAGAAAGGAGTTAGAGAATGCGGCCCAGAGTGGCTCCACCACCAGGTGTAATCCGAAGAGAAAGGACAGCATACGCCCCCCGCACACTCGTCCCTGAACCTTCCCGGCACACTATTCACCGCCCTAGGGGTGGGGGGGGTCCCCAATGTCCACCAGCAGATGAAAGGACTAACCAAGGATGATATAGGCACACAGTAGAAGAGTCAGCCATAAAAAAAGAATGAAAAACATTTAATATTTTTTTAAGATTTTGTTTATTTATTTGACAGAGAGAGATCGCAAGTAGGCAGAGAGACAGGCAGAGAGCAAGAGGGGGAAGCAGGCTCCCTGCTGAGCAGAGAGCCCAACGCGGGGCTCGATCCCAGGACCCTGAGATCATGACCTGAGCCGAAGGCAGAGGCTTAAACCACAGAGCCACCCAGGTGCCCCGAAAAACATTTAACTTAAAAGAAGGACTGTGGAACGGACACATGCTACGACAGGGATGGACCCTAGAAACAGCAGGCTACGTGGAAAAGCGAGACCTAAAAGGCCACTTATTGTATAATTCCAGTCACATGAAAAGTCCAGACAGACAGACAGAGAGACAGACAGACAGACAGACAGAGAAGGGTGTGTCGGAGCAGCCGAGAGCAGCTGGGTCCATGAGATCCAGTGTGGGGCAGGGGGAGGTGGCTGGCTGGGCCCCACGGGGCCTCCCGGGCTGTGGTTCTGAGGACTATGGCCCGAAGGCTTTCAGTGGACAAGTGACCCCCTCAGAGCTGCACTTCGAGACTCCTTCCTCACTGTGTGGAGACGGCACTGGAGGCTTGGAGTGGGCCCAGGACCAGTGTGGGGGCTGCTGCCCTCACAAGGCAGAGGGACCGCGGTGGCCGGAATGGGAAAGGCTAGGGGCAGAGAGCTGGCTGGCACCAGAGGTATTTCCCCAGCTGACAAGAGGAGGGTTCTGCTGGGACCCCGGGGTGGGAAGGAGAGGAAGACAGCCAGACAGGGGTGAAGGCCTGGACAGGGGGTGACCAGCAGCTGGGCTGGACAGAGCTGCATTCTAGGAGGAGGAATAGCTTTGGAGGCCAACGCCAAGCCTGGGTCAGGCCGGCTGGGCCCTCAGCACCCACCCTGCATCCGTCCACCTCGTGGGAGCTGACCGGGGCCACAAACACAGGGAGCCTTCGGGGCCCCACGGGAATGGTTGTCAGCACTGGGATTTCAAGGGCCAGCAGGGTTGAAAACAAACGGGGTGTGACAGACGGGACATTGCCACCTTCGATTTTGCTGAGAACAGTGACCACCAACACCTCCTCCCCTTTCGCGGTCACGGCAGCACAGAAAGGAATATTCGGCGCTGAAAAGACGCGATACACTCACCGACAGGCATTCTGTCCTTCAGCCAGCTCACAGCAGGTGCGGGGACCCCAGTCACGTCACAGCTCAGGACCAGGGGGCTCCCGGCCACCTGGCTCACTTTCTCTGTCTTGGGGTTCTCAAACATTGGGGGCACTGCGGGAGAGACGCAAGATTGCCACAGTCCTAACACTCTGCAGCCCCCTTCCTTCCACTTGGGCACATTAGGGACACCCCACCGGCTCTTCCTTCTGGTTGGTAGTTGACATTTTACGCTTTGCCACTGGGAGAGGTACGGGTTGTTTTAGTCACGGGTGTAAAGAGAATCTGCGTCTATTTTGAAACATTTACAAAGCAGAGTCCAGGGGGTCCACTCAGCCCAAGGATGGCGAGCGCATGGCTAATGTGCCAGTAGCTCTCAGCCTATGCCGGGGCAGACATCACTAATCGATCCAAACACTCCCTCCTGCTCGGCTAGGAGAGGCCAGGCAGCCCAGGCAGCCACAGCCAGCGGAACAAACGTGTCTGTGCTCAGGATGCGTCCTCCGTGTTCTCAGCGACCAGACCCTCCCCCTTCCCACTGCTCATCAGTGTAGCCATCAGAAGGCTTTAAACAGCACACGTGGTGTCAGTAATTTTCAACAGTGGCATTCAATATGGCTCCCAGTTGGACCCATTCACTGCTCACCTGGTGGGGAGGCCACTGGCTTTGCCTTCGGGGGCAGAGAGCCGGTGTCCCCTGCCCACCGCCCTGTCCTTCCCATCTCGCCCAGCAGCTTAGCTGAGTGCAGGGTAGCTTGGGTAAAACTGTGTTTCTCATTGTCCCCGGAAGCCTGCGGTGGCCAGCTCCCTACATCCCCGCTGATGGGATGCAACCCGAGGGGACAGATACAAGTCCCACATCCCTCGCTTGAAACAAAAAAGCTCGCCCTCTCGTCCTGTTCCTTTCTGCTTCCTGTGAGCTGGAAGGGAGTGCATGTGGACGTGGGCAACACCCTGGGGGGGCGGGTGGAGATCAACAGGACAGAATGATCCTGGGTCCCCAAATCACCACCCAGTCATTTACTTACCACTCGGTAGGCCCTGAGCTAGCCGCCAGCCTGGACACTCCCCCCCGGGCTTTTGCACGAGAGAGGTAACGTTCCCTCTCATTTAATCCACTGTGTTTTCGGATCTCTTCGTTACACAGCAGGCTCTATACTCTAACCGGACAACAGCTGACCCCAAGCAAATGCGGCTGAGCCTTCACCCCTTGCTTCCCTAGCTGAGCTTCCCCTCAGCCCCGCCCCCCGGAGCCATGCCCAATCCAGTGCCACCTGCGCTCCACCGTTGGGCTGATGGAGCGGGCCTCCCCTGGGGCTCCAAACGGCGGTGACATGGCCCCCGGACTCCCAAGTGTCTGATCCCTGGGGGCTCCCCTCCCGGGGCTGGCATGCGAGGCTCGTGCCCAGCACTTTATAGATAAGTTCACGGCAGCCCATCGACTGAAGGCTTCCCGTATAGTAGGAGGCAGTGCTGCCTTCGCTCCTTCGACTAAAGACAACCCTGAGGCTAAAAGCAGGCGAGGCGTTGTGCTGAGCCCCAGAGCAGGTCAGGGGCAGAGTGCCGTTCCGATCCTGGTCTTTTCAGTGCCGAAACCTGTGCCCTACACACTCAGGGCTGCTGCCTCTTTCTAGCGACTGCCCTTCCCACACTGGGCAGCCCCGTGTGCTGCTAGGGGTCCCGTGGCAATGCCCTCAGGCTGGTCCCCAGCTTACCCTGGACAGTGAGGACGAACGTCCGCATGGCCTCCCCGGCCGGATTGCTGACTTTACAGCTATACAGCCCTTTATCCAGCACCTAGGACGAAGAGAGCACGTGGTGATGGTATACCCGGAGCTGGGATGGGGGTACCCAGGGCTCCCCCCAAAACATCCAGGCCACAGAACCTTCTGGACAAGGGACTCCCCAGATAGGCTGGTCCTGCCTGGGAAGCCAGAGGAGACAGGACCCCCTGGCCTTCCCCCCAGAACTTTAAGAAGCAGGAGGGCCGTGGGAGGTGAGGGCACAGGTTCCAGACCCCCACCCTCTCCTGGGCCTGCACGCCAGCCAAGCCTGGAAGAAAGTCCCTCACTGTGGGGACGGCGCTGGGCCAGGAGAGAGGAGGCCAGCACTGTTTCCCAGAAGAGCAGCCAATTGTGAGAGTCTAATCCACCCCGGGGAGGGTGGGCAGAGCAAACTCCCAGCGTCGCAGCCAGAGGGGCCTGGAAAAGCCTTTTAGATCCCAGGCAAGCAAAGGCAGGTGATAGGGAATTGACCTGCTCAAGGTTAGCTCAGAACCAGACTGGAGCCCTGCCCTCTTCTCACGGCTCCTTCCCTGGAGGCCGCTCAACTTGGTGTGAGATCCTGCAGGCCGAGGAGGCAGCAGTCCCCACGCCCTGCCGCACGGCTCCCCAGTCCCACCTCCCTGGCTCACCAGGACTGGGACCCACAGCCACCCACAGCCGCCCAGGCTGCTCACCTGGGCGTCCTGGATCTCTAGCCTCTGCCCCCCCAGCAGAGCCTGGGTGCGCTGTGCCAGGACCAGGGGCTGCCCGTCCTTGTGCCAGGTCACGGTCGGCTCAGGGAGCGAGTCGGTCTCACAGCTAAGGATGGCCTTGTCCCCGGCCCGGACCGCGATCGCATCCTGGGGGCCGCTGGGAGGCCGCCTGAAGGTGGGGGGAACTGAGG